>NC_137689.1:24826723-24921723 GCF_963989245.1 Nansenia antarctica | reverse complement strand
ATGATGTTTACTGATTTGTACTGCACAAACATACATTATCAGCTCTGTGTTCCAACCACTGCAATAAAGTCTTAAACTAATTCTCCTCCAGTCTCCTAAGATGGCAGAACTCCACTTTGTTCCCTCCCAATGTATTGTATACTTAATTAACATTGTAATTCAATAGAATATGCATTTGTAATTAGAAGGTTAAACAATGTTACCTCTTCAAAGAAATGCAGGGCTTCTGTAACGGTGGTGTTGCCGTCGAGTGTCTCGACAGTACGGCGGTATTCCTTCTGTCCGTCAATTGCAAATCTCTCAATGGCACTATGACCCTCCTTGGTCATCATCTGTTACATGTGATAAGAAATGAACATGATATCATTCTTGGGTTATTCGTAAATTCTATTTATGCTTACATTTGAACATTGAGTCCTAGAGACAAAATAATGATCTCCCAGAAAATGACGTACCACTGCCTGCATGCCCTCCATGGGACGTGGGGATGCTTCAATGTTAAACAACAAAACAAACAAAAAATGACACATTTGTTACATTGAATGAAGAAGCAACAAATGGAACAAAGCAATTTTCTATAGATTCCTCCTGGTATTTCAAATTAAAAGCATTTATGAAACAGTGAATTTACCATAGTTTTACCATTTAGTACTATAGTACTATTTAGTACTATACATAATTATCAATATAAAATCGAATTTTTACTTACAGCAATGTTCAGGTCTTTGGGCCAAGCTACCAACAGCCAGGCTGATGGTCAACAGAATGAAGGCTTGCATGGTGTAGAGTAGAGTAGGTCTAATCAAGGTCTAACAGAAGCTTCTGGATCACTCTCAGTAGTGTGGCACACCAACATCCAAGGTGGCCTTATATACACACCTCACTACGTCCCACATCCTACCTCCTCTTCCACAGCTCCAGTCCAGCCAGGTCACACAGGTGGTGTTTTTTGTTTAAAATTCTAGATAAGTAAAGATAAAATCTGAAGTGTGGTCAAAATAACCTCTGATGAAAGGTCAGGGTATGATTCTTTTGTTTCTTCTTGGTACTGAGCCATATCCTCTTGTACATTGCAGGTAATGGTCATATGTGACAGGGTCTGGGGAAAAGATCTGAATGCCGACAGTGATCAAAAGTATTGAAGAGCTCATTCAATATAACAAACAACAGTTTTAGGCACAGCCACACACTGTGTTATGTAATTCCTTTGTCTCATTTGGTTAAATGTGACATATTCCTTCTTTTTCAGTACATTACTGTAGTTCTCCTTTGTGCAGAGTATGTCTAACTTTATAAAACAAATGAGCTTCTTGCTGTCTCCTTTGCGTTAAGAATAGATGTCTCTGTATTTCTCTCACACAGAACACTCATGTAGGCCTACAGGTGTCAAATCCCAAAGTTTGGGAATTGATCAACAAGACCTCATGCTCAATTTGTATGAAATCATAGAAAAAGCAGAACACAAAAAAGAAACCGTGCCCCCGGGTCATATGAAAAGCAACAAATTTGACAGAGTGGTTGTGAAAGCAGGAGTGACTTATCTCAAATGTCCCATTCAATGATGGAAACTTTTAAAGGAGGAGGAGTACCCTTGACCTTGGTTTGTTTGATAGAATACCTTGATAGAATACTGTACTATATTACTGACTGTTGTTGTAGCTCCTCCTCATCCACCTGTCTGGGTGCCTTAACGCAGTGATGTACATTGTACCAGGTTGGGGTAGGGATATGCCCAGACCCCACTGGTGTTACTGCTCTGATGTTGTTTTTCAAACAGACCACACATCCACCTATGGTCAATCTGTTCCAGTAAACATGGAGCTCAAAACCCATATTCCTTTGTGGTCTTCCTTCTTACTTCCCCCCTAGCTACATGAGCTAGCCCATGAGCTTCCTGTATCAATTGGCCTAATACATCTGGTGCCATTTCTATGCTGGATGTGACCAATAGACCATCGACTAGAGGCTATAATTTGTGTATTATCCTTGTTGACATTTCAAAGTGTTCATGTTGTGCCAGTTTACAGAGTAAGGTTAGGTCCCGAGTTTGAAACATTGACGTGTCTTCAACGTGAGACTTTTGATATGTAGGCCTATGTTTACTGTTAGAATCATATTGATATACAGTAGGCCTATGTTTACTGTTAGACTCATATTCATATACAGTAGGCCTATGTTTACTGTTAGACTCATAGTCATATACAGTAGGCCTTTGTTTACTGTTAGACTCATATTCATATACAGTAGGCCTATGTTTACTGTTAGACTCATATTGATATACAGTAGGCCTATGTTTACTGTTAGACTCATATTCATATACAGTAGGCCTTTGTTTACTGTTAGACTCATATTCATATACAGTAGGCCTATGTTTACTGTTAGACTCATATTCATATACAGTAGGCCTATGTTTACTTGTTGGACTCATATTGTGATGGGAACTATTTTGGGGGAGAGGGTTAGTGCGTGATTGTGTGGGAGGGGGTCAGGGGGAAGTGCTGGTTGGAGAGTGAGAGGGAGAGAGAAGAGAAGGAGGACCACGATCTTGTGCTTGTTGATTGTTTTTCCCAAGAAAATTAGGGCAGTCTGGATATCACTTTTCACTGAGTGTCCGCGTCTATCTTTCTTCATATCAGCCGTACACAAATAGAGATTTGTATTTTCTATAATTAAATACAAATGTCCTGAAATGATTATCATGTAGTTAGCTAATTATTATTTTGCGTGAAAATAAGCTGGCATTTTTTATACATGACATTATCTTCAACCATGAAGAATATGTGTGAATGGTTATATGTAAGATGTGTGTTGTTTTACAAGTTTGTCACAAACGCGTATTGTGTTGCCTTTCAAATTGTTCATTTAACACACCACGTATACTTGGTGACATAATTTGTCACACACAGAATTGTCGGATTCAGCACCATAAGCAATAAGCTTTCTATGTCAATAAGCTTTTTCTCTGTGAAGATTTCTGAACTGATAAACAAATAATCTCAAAAGTTAGTCAGGATGCACGGACCATCACAAACAAATGTAAGTTTGTGGTTAAAGTTTTAAAAGGAGTCGGCTACGTACGAGTCATGGTAAAACTATTTATCCATTGTAGATAGTACTCGTTTTGAGGTTGTTGAGCACTAATTACAATGTTATTCTCAATGTTCCATGTAAATCCTGGTACTGTTTAATACTTGTTCCTTTTACTCTGCACTTGTTATTTATATGCCCTGTATTTGTTATATATATATGCCCTGTATCTCTTAGATTTAGATGTAATTCATTGTTGTAATGTATGTCTTATGCTTTTACATGCTTCTACTGAAAATAATATTGTATATAATGTCTAGTAGGCCTAGTTAGTAATGAGAGCCTATTGCTATACTGCTCTGATAAATTTGCTTGTATACAATATTTAAAAAAATAAAAAAATAGAGAACGGCTTATGACATCTGGCCAGAGGGACAACAGTTGAAACACTGACTCATTTACCAACTGGTTTATTAATGTGTACTGTCCCTGGTCAACAAATAAATACATAAATAAATACATTGTTGTACTTCTCTGAGTTCCTATCCATTATCCATCCCAACTATGATAGGATTATTATCACTGGCGATTTTAATTTTCATGTTGATAATGAGGCTGACTTGAGGGCTAGGGATTTTATTGACCTCTTGAAATCTATGGATTTTATCCAACATGTCAATGAACCCACTCACAATCATGGCCATATCCTTGATCTTGTGATTACAAAGGGTCTTGAGGTCTCAATATCAGGTATCAGCGACCTGGCCCTCTCTGACCATTTCTGTATTTTCTTTACCATTGTAACACGTAAAGCTGAAAGCAATGCTGAACGTGTTGTTAAAAAACGTTATCTTACCCCTGCAGTGGCTGAGAATTTCAAAGCTTTAATGAACAGTAATCACACAACTCCCACGTTATATGAAAACGACTTAGTAATTACCTTTAACAATAAAGTAAAAATGGCCCTAGACTCCCTGGCACCTACCAAACTGAAAAAGGTTGGAGCCAAGAGGAGAGCACCATGGCGTCACAGTGAAATACAACAGAGAACATGTAGGAAAGCTGAGCGCAGATGGAGAAAGAGCAAATTACAGGTTGATCAGAATCTTTTTAAAGAACATCTATCTGCCTTTAACTTGGCAATGTGAAATGCTAGAAAAAAAATCACTTCTCAAATATAATATCTACAAACAAGAATAACCCCAGGGTCTTGTTCTCGACAATTGATTGCCTTGTAAACCCTGCTCCTAGAACACTAGACGGCGCAGCCTCTGTCACCAAATGCGAGGAATTTGCAGTCCACTTCAGGGATAAGATAACAAATATTAGAATGTGTATTACTCAGGAAAGACTAGGTTTGTGTAACACTGTAGATCCGCCACCACAGAACATGACTATGAGCATGTTCACCATGATTAGTACTGAAACATTAGGTAAAATTGTGTCACAGCTTAAACCGTCTACGTGTCCTCTTGACCCTATTCCTACCACCTTTTTTAAGGACCTTTTTGAATCTGTGTCTGATGACATACTAGGCATTGTAAATCACTCCCTACTTAAAGGGATATTTCCAGCGGCGCTTAAAACTGCCCTGGTTAGACCCACCCTGAAGAAAAGTAACCTAGATCCTTCTGATCCAAAAAACTGTAGACCAATATCCAATCTCACTTTTCTAAGCAACATTTTAGAAAAGGCAGCGTATAAACAGCTTCATGAATTCTTAGTCTTAAATAATAGGTATGACCCACTTCAGTCAGGTTTCCGATCATACCACAGCACAGAAACCGCTTTGCTTAAGGTAATGATAGGTTTGAATGATGTTTTCATAATGTTGTGGATGTTTTGAAGAGTACATTAGTACATGTACTCTATACATTTCTGTTCTATTCTGAGAATTCAACTGTGTGCTTTTTAAGCACAACCATACAAGGCCCCTTTCCACTCCTTATCTTCAGTCCCAGCTGGGCCTCCACTTCCTGTCCCCTTCCTGACAATGTGTTGAGAGGGGCCCAGCTTTTGTTTATGTTGGGCTGTACATTTCCATGAAACTGCTTACATTCCCAGGCTATGCTAACGCTGTACTTGTCCATGAAACCCCCTCCCCCTACCCATGTATGTTCCTACGATTGTGTGTTCCTCACGAGGCTGGCCCCGCCTGTACGTGTGTCTTTCTGTATGAGAATAAAAGACTGGCTCTCAGGAGGAGAGATTAGTATGAATCTGGGGCCTCTCGCAGGAGAGGCCTTATATTCGTCCTCCTTGCAAGTAAATAATAATCATGATTGAATCCGTGTCTCTTTGTTGTTTAAAGTCTACTACGGTCTGTTTGAACTAGCGATGGGTTAGCATGGCTTGCTTTACAACCAGGCTGATCAGAATATAGCATTTAACCCTACTAGAACCGAACACGTGGTCCTTCGTAAGCCGGACCCCAACAGGTCGTCTGATGGGGGAAGAAGATTCGACACACCGAAGTCTGTCGCGACAGCCCGGGATCGAGCGAACCCGGAGAAAGTCCTGGGACGTCAATTCGCTCCAGGCCGGTGACGTTAGATGTCGAACCTTTCTCCTCCAAAAAGACGGCTGACGGGGTCCCAGACCAGACACAAGCAACAAAAGACACCGGTAAATATAAGAGAAAAAGAAAGATTGCAATCGAAATGAATAGTCTATCTATCCTAAATTGTACAAAATAGGAATTGTTTGACATACAAAAAGAATCCATTTTGAAAAACAGATGTATATCTTTTGTGCTATGTAAACAGTAGACTAATGGAAATTAGACTGTGAGTTTGACATACAAAAAGAATCCATTTTGAAAAACAGATGTATATCTTTCGTGTTATGTAAACAGCAGACTAAGAATGGAACTGAAACTATGACTGAAAGTGAATGCTTGTGAGAATTAGAAAAGTGTAGAATTAGAAAGGTTATGTGTTAGAATTAGTCTCAAGATTAGGGTTACTGTATGATCAGTGACAGACAGAGAGAGCAGAGGAGAAGCACACGGGAGGGGGCTGTGAAGAGTGTGTGTTTAAGACAGAGGAGAAACCACACAGGTGGGGGCTATGTGAGAGAGTGTGACAGAGAACAGAGGACAGAGAGAGAAATGAATCCAACCAATCACAGACGTGTGTATGGTTGTGAATTAACTAGAGAGGAAAAGGGAGAGAGAGAGAGCGAGAAGAGAGAGAGAGAGAGAGAGGGAGACAGAGACAGAGCGAGAGGAGTAGAGAGAGAGAGAGCAGGGAGCGGAGAGAGAGAGAGCGAGAAGAGAGAGAGAGAGAGAGGGAGACAGAGACAGAGCGAGAGGAGTAGAGAGAGAGAGAGCAGGGAGCGGAGAGAGACAGAGCGAGAGGGGCAGAGAGAGAGAGAGAGAGAAAGAAGTAGGTAGTGACAGAGAGGAGACAGATTTGAGGGTGAGTTATGACACATAGGAAGAAGTCATGCAGAATAGGCATGCAGAGGAGGCTGTGAATGACAGAGAGAGAGAGAGAACAGGAAAGAAGAACGGTGGGGGTTACAGACAGAGGGCAAGAGAATTTAGTAGATTATATTATATAGTAAATTAAACTTGTAATGGGATTATAGAAGAGCCAAAGACAAGACAAGACAGACAGACAGACAGACAGGAGACAGACAGACAGACAGAGAAACATAGACAGAGAGAGAGAGAAACAGATAGACAGAGAGAGAGAGACAGACACCACAGAGAGAGATAGAGATAGACAGAGAGAGAGAGACAGAGACACAGAGAGAGACAGAGACACAGAGAGAGACAGAGACACAGAGAGAGACAGAGACAGACAGAGAGACAGAGACAGACACCACAGAGAGAGATAGAGACAGACAGAGAGAGAGAGAGACAGAGACAGAGAGAGAGAGAGGGAGAGACAGACAGACACAGACAGACAGAGAGACAGAGACAGAGAGAGAGAGAGAGGGAGAGACAGACAGACACAGACAGACAGAGACACAGACAGACAGAGAGACAGAGACAGAGAGAGAGATAGAGAGAGAGAGACAGAGACAGAGAGAGAGAGAGAGGGAGAGACAGACAGACACAGACAGACAGAGACACAGACAGACAGAGACAGAGACAGAGAGAGAGAGAGGGAGGGAGAGACAGACAGACACAGACAGACAGAGACACAGACAGACAGAGACAGAGACAGAGAGAGAGAGAGAGACAGAGAGAGAGAAGGAGAGAGAGAGACAGACAGAGAGAGAGAGACAGACAGAGAGAGAGAGACAGACAGACAGAGAGAGAAACAGACAGACACAGACGCACAGAGAGACAGAGAGAGACAGACAGAGAGAGAGAGACAGACAGACAGAGAGAGAGAGAGGGAGAGACAGACAGACACAGACAGACAGAGAGACAGAGACAGAGAGAGAGAGAGCAGTGCTTTCCGTGATCAGAGCTCTGAAAAGGAGCCGTTTGGGAAGCGGAAGGGGTGGGGGTAGACTGACTCTGACCCAAGAAGGGGTTGGAGGGCAGTAAACTTCCAGCCTGAGACTGCGCCCTGGGAAGAGGGGAGGTCTGAAGGAACCAAGTGTATAACACACACACACACACGAATTTGGACGAATGACAAAGTTTATAGAATAAATGGGAAAATGCCTCTACAAAACGGCAGCTCATTTGATACATGGTCTTTTTAATTACATGTATCAAACAGCAGGGGAAATGATGATTGACAGGAGTTAACGCACATTTTCACGTATATAATTACACACAATTAAAAAAAAAAAATATAGTGATAATGGCGCACATTTCGTGAACGAATTGATCAAACACGGTGTCCAAACACCTGGACATTGAAGAGTGTGTTTCTCTAATGGAAACACACATGAGAATAACACAGACACCTATGGGTTTGAATGAATGAATGAATGAATGAATGAATGAAATGAATGAAATAAATGAAATTAATGAATTTGAAATAGTAAATGGGAGAAGGGTTTAGACTACCCATAGTAGACGACATTAGGGAAGTATTGATTGATTGATTGAAAACTTTATTAGAAGATTTGCAGAAGTAGGTACATGAAAGTACATATTTCAATTGGGGTCCTTGATACTCAATTCATCGTTATATGTAAAGACAGTAGATTTGGCAGAAACGGAAAACACACTGGCCACGTGGATGGCTATTTAGGAAATAGGAAATAGCCAGAACAAATGATCTGCCAGACCCTTCTGTTTCCTACAGGATTCGAGAATACAACCTGGTGACCAGATCCTCATCATAACACTGGCACAGCCCGCGGTGGGTTGGGCCATTTGAGGTGCTGCTGAGCATCTCAACTGCTGTCAAGATCGCAGAACGAGATACGTGGAAACACCAAAGCCATTGAAAGAAAGTGACATTGTTTCCCTCGAACGACGGGTAGTGGTGGAAGTCCGGCTACAAAGGGGTTCTATTCATTTAGTGAATGGTACGTCTCAAACCCGGTGAAGAATTCTCCAGATCCACTACCTCTTAGAATGAGGGGACCAAATCCTCCCGACGACCAAACGAGACGCCCAAGTCCAGGCACACGACCCAGTCTGGGGCAGTAATGTCCCAGATGACAAGAAACCCTGAACTATCAATTAGAGACATTTGTAAATGCATCCCTTACGATAAACGAAGCCCAGAACCGCGAAATCGATCAGATCAGACTGATGACACTCCAGAACTGAATGACTCTTGACCTATTGACTGCAGTGGCAGGAGGAACATGTGTGATGCTTAACACCACATGTTGATTTTCTTTGTTGTAATGATTGTTTGTTGTGTCTTCCCCTGCTTCAGAGCTATGACTAACAAACTGATTTCAGGAATATTTGTACAAACAAATGTTGATTCGAGAAATTATGATGGAACCTAAGTACCTAACCCAAGTTGAGAACCTCTAATCCAAATTGAGATTCATGTCTGTGATCTGTACGGCGATGTTGAATGACAGTTAAACTACCTGAATAAAGAGACGAATGTTTGTATCGTGATAAATTATGAAAAACAGCAGGGAATGATAGGTTTGAATGATGTTTTCATAATGTTGTGGATGTTTTGAAGAGTACATTAGTACATGTACTCTATACATTTCTGTTCTATTCTGAGAATTCAACTGTGTGCTTTTTAAGCACAACCATACAAGGCCCCTTTCCACTCCTTATCTTCAGTCCCAGCTGGGCCTCCACTTCCTGTCCCCTTCCTGACAATGTGTTGAGAGGGGCCCAGCTTTTGTTTATGTTGGGCTGTACATTTCCATGAAACTGCTTACATTCCCAGGCTATGCTAACGCTGTACTTGTCCATGAAACCCCCTCCCCCTACCCATGTATGTTCCTACGATTGTGTGTTCCTCACGAGGCTGGCCCCGCCTGTACGTGTGTCTTTCTGTATGAAAATAAAAGACTGGCTCTCAGGAGGAGAGATTAGTATGAATCTGGGGCCTCTCGCAGGAGAGGCCTTATATTCGTCCTCCTTGCAAGTAAATAATAATCATGATTGAATCCGTGTCTCTTTGTTGTTTAAAGTCTACTACGGTCTGTTTGAACTAGCGATGGGTTAGCATGGCTTGCTTTACAACCAGGCTGATCAGAATATAGCATTTAACCCTACTAGAACCGAACAGGTAACTAATGACCATAGGATAAATGCAGACTCGAAAAAACTCTCGATTCTTGTACTCTTAGACTTAAGTGCAGCCTTTGATACGGTAGACCATTCCATACTTATTGAGAGACTTGAAAACTGGGTTGGCCTCTCAGGTCCGGTCTTAAACTGGTTCAGGACTTACCTGGCTGACCGAGACTACTTTGTAGCCCTTGGTGACCATAAATCAAAAAATTATAGTGCAACCTGTGGAGTTCCCCAGGGGTCCATTTTAGGACCGTTGCTTTTTAGCCTATACATGCTACCCCTCAGTTCTGTTATCAAGAGGCATAGCGTTAACTACCACAGCTATGCTGACGACACTCAGCTTTATATCTCAGTAACTCCCAACGACTACAAGATGATCGTATTGCTGATATTAATATTTGGATGACACAACATTTTCTCCAACTCAATCAAGAAAACACAGAGGTATTGATCATTGGCGAGAAAACTGGGAGAGAGAAATTATCTGCACACTTGAAAACACTAGCTCTTAACACTAAGTGTCAGGCTAGGAATCTTGGTGTCATAATTGACCCAGATCTAAATTTTGAAACTCATATTAATAATACTATTAAAACATCCTTCTACCATCTAAGAAACATCACTAAGGTACAATCATTTCTCTCCCAGGCAGACACCGAAAAATTAATGCATGCGTTTGTTACTAGTAGGCTAGATTAGTGTAATGCTCTCCTGACAGGTCTCCCCCAAAAAATGATTAATAGACAACAAATGGTTCAGAATGCTGCTGCTCGTGTCCTTACTAGGACCAAATGAAGAGCCCACATCACACCTGTCTTGAGATCACTACACTGGCTCCCTGTCAGTTATAGAATAGACTTTAAGATCCTTTTACTAGTCTATAAATCACTCCACTGCGACGGGCCCAATTACATGGTGGACATGCTCATAAGATACACACGAGCTAGACCCCTAAGGTCTAGTGGCACGGAACTTTTAATAGTGCCAGAGGCTAGGACAAAGAGATTTGGAGGATCAGCTTTTAGCATATATGCTCCTAGATTGTGGAACACCCTACCTGAGGGCCTGAGGTTGTCTAAAACTCAGGAATGTTTTAAGCGAGACCTCAAAACCTACTTATTCAATGTCGCCTTTTGCCACTAAGGGAGACATTGGACATTATAGAACTAGGATCACTAGGCCATTACACCATACTCGTGTTTTGAGATTTGTGTTGACAGGAAAAAGGACCTGGGTGCTGATGAGGCACTGTCAGCTCCCAGTAGCACCTAGAGCAGTACTGGAACCGGTACCAGGATGTACCTGGACCACCATCAGGTTGTATTGCTGTCATCTTTATTGTGTTGTTGCATCATAACTGCGCTTAAGATTCTCTTTTGGCAGGACCTGTGCCCATGCTGGATGCAGAACGATGCAGATATAACACTAAATTTATGGACAGTGTGTACGCCGATAATATGCAAGGAACTTTTCCTGGATACATGGTGTACAAGTTTTTCGCCCTTGCTTGCTTGCGCCGGTGGTCCTTGGGCCTCCCCTTGGGGGCCCCCGGCTGCCCCGTGTGCATGGTCTGTTCCGCCGCCGGGGCACCTGCTTGGCCGTCCTTGTGCGGGGCCTTTTATGGTCTGTGCTTGCTTGGCTGGGCTGGGTGTGCTGGTGGTGGGGCGGGCTGGGTGTGTGGGGCGGCGGGGGCTCCCCGGGGGGGGGGGGGGGGGGGGGGGGTGTGGGGGCCCACCGCTGGGTGCTGGTAGGCAAACTGGCTAATTTAAATAAAATTTTAATAAAACTGGGAATTTTCCTGGCTACATAGTGTACAGGTTTTTACTTTTGCCTGCTTGCGGCTCTGTCAGTATTGATTGATTGATTGATTGATTGATTGATTGACTGAGAATGTTCATTATGTGAAGCGCATTGAGTTGCATCTTGTAAGAAATGCGCTATACAAATAAAATTTGATTTGATTTGATTTTGATTGTTGTTTAGTTTCTCATTAAATCCATCGAGCCCATTCAGAGTTCTGGATTCCTCCATATATAACAATACAGAGTTTTCATTAAGCTTAATCAAAAGTTCTGAGCTCCAGTTTTAATCAATTTTAATAATCTATAGTTTTTCCTTTTATGTGTTGACTTTTGGCATATGTTAAAGGAAGTTAAATCTTACAGCATTTTTGTTAATTGTATTGTTAAATTGATTTGTTTTCTTATTAGGTGATAGACATTATAGCTGTTTCCTTTGTTCTTAATTATTCTGTGTGTTTTTTAGGCTATTTTAAACAATAGTGCTATTTGTTATATATATTCTTCTTAGAAGTGGTAACGCCACTTCTTGGCCCTGCCAAGATGATGGCAAACAAGTGGGGTCCTGCTGTTGTTGGGCAGATATAATTATGGTCTAAATATTCATATTTTCCTACCCTATGTGGAACACTGAGTGTATACAGGTTAAATGAGATTAGAATAGAATTGGAAACTTTTGAGAAAACACCTGTAGGAAAGAAAGTGAAGAATAAGATAGATTGGGATTGTTTCCGAAAGTGGGAGCGTTTCGCAGATGAGAAACACAAGCAAACAGAAGAAGGTTCAGCC
Source organism: Nansenia antarctica (assembly GCF_963989245.1). Classification (NCBI taxonomy): domain Eukaryota; kingdom Metazoa; phylum Chordata; class Actinopteri; order Argentiniformes; family Microstomatidae; genus Nansenia; species Nansenia antarctica. The sequence continues at coordinate 24,909,474 of NC_137689.1, read as the reverse complement.
AGTATCCCCACTCTGTCCAGCTCCCCCGAAATATGCACCCCCTTTTCCTGTAACTCAAGCATCTTTTGACCCTATGGTCCCACAGGCTGTGATCCCATTACCTGTTGAGCAGCCTGCACGTCCTAATACTAGACAGGGAGTTAGGCAGAGAGAGCAGAACGGTGCTGAGAACTTTTTGATGCCAATGGTCCGGTGTGCAAACCCTAGAGGTCCTGTAAGAGGGGAAGACTGGGAAGCTCAGATTGAAGTTTACCGGCCATGGCGTTCAGATGAGGTGAGAGACATGTGTAAGACGCTTACTGACCCCTCTCATGATTCTGACACATTTGCTACTGAGATGGTAGACTTAGTTGCCATGTACAGACCTTCTGCAGCCGAGATAGGTACCATTATACGGAATAAGTTAGGGATGAAATGGTTGACAGTTCGGGGTCATTTTGACACTAATCTGATGGTGTACGACCGAGATTATGAAACACAATTAAATCAATTATTAAGACGTATCAAAGAGAAGTGGCCAAAGATAATTGATTGGAGTAAAGTCCAGATGTTTACTCAGAAAGCAGAGGAACTGTTCGAGGACTATTATGTCAGATTAGAGAAATGTTTTATATTACACAGTGATGTAGCTCGGGACGATAATAACTATTCCACATTACTGAAACCTGCAATTGTAAATGGACTGAGACCGACTTTGAGCGAGCAAGTCAGACTGACCTGCATTGGGTAGGAGACGGGGACCCTGGAGAATTTGATAGCTCACTGCAAACATGCAGAGAGATTACACCTTAATGTAGCGAAGCAGGCTCATAAAGCGTCTACACAGGATCAGGAACATCTACAAGCTGCAAAATTAGATTTTATGAAGGGCAAGAGCATTTTAGAGAACAGCATAGCCAGCCACAGACAGATTCCGGACAAAGGGGTGAGTAAAGTAAAGTAGATGAAAGCACAGGTGGGTATACCTGCTGGGCATTGCTGCCTGTCGCACCTCCGACGGTGCCAGTGGGCTGACTGCAGATATACAGATGTATATCTTTTGTGCTATGTAAACAGTAGACTAATGGAAATTAGACTGTGAGTTTGACATACAAAAAGAATCCATTTTGAAAAACAGATGTATATCTTTCGTGTTATGTAAACAGCAGACTAAGAATGGAACTGAAACTATGACTGAAAGTGAATGCTTGTGAGAATTAGAAAAGTGTAGAATTAGAAAGGTTATGTGTTAGAATTAGTCTCAAGATTAGGGTTACTGTATGATCAGTGACAGACAGAGAGAGCAGAGGAGAAGCACACGGGAGGGGGCTGTGAAGAGTGTGTGTTTAAGACAGAGGAGAAACCACACAGGTGGGGGCTATGTGAGAGAGTGTGACAGAGAACAGAGGACAGAGAGAGAAATGAATCCAACCAATCACAGACGTGTGTATGGTTGTGAATTAACTAGAGAGGAAAAGGGAGAGAGAGAGAGCGAGAAGAGAGAGAGAGAGAGAGAGGGAGACAGAGACAGAGCGAGAGGAGTAGAGAGAGAGAGAGCAGGGAGCGGAGAGAGAGAGAGCGAGAAGAGAGAGAGAGAGAGAGGGAGACAGAGACAGAGCGAGAGGAGTAGAGAGAGAGAGAGCAGGGAGCGGAGAGAGACAGAGCGAGAGGGGCAGAGAGAGAGAGAGAGAGAAAGAAGTAGGTAGTGACAGAGAGGAGACAGATTTGAGGGTGAGTTATGACACATAGGAAGAAGTCATGCAGAATAGGCATGCAGAGGAGGCTGTGAATGACAGAGAGAGAGAGAGAACAGGAAAGAAGAACGGTGGGGGTTACAGACAGAGGGCAAGAGAATTTAGTAGATTATATTATATAGTAAATTAAACTTGTAATGGGATTATAGAAGAGCCAAAGACAAGACAAGACAGACAGACAGACAGACAGGAGACAGACAGACAGACAGAGAAACATAGACAGAGAGAGAGAGAAACAGATAGACAGAGAGAGAGAGACAGACACCACAGAGAGAGATAGAGATAGACAGAGAGAGAGAGACAGAGACACAGAGAGAGACAGAGACACAGAGAGAGACAGAGACACAGAGAGAGACAGAGACAGACAGAGAGACAGAGACAGACACCACAGAGAGAGATAGAGACAGACAGAGAGAGAGAGAGACAGAGACAGAGAGAGAGAGAGGGAGAGACAGACAGACACAGACAGACAGAGAGACAGAGACAGAGAGAGAGAGAGAGGGAGAGACAGACAGACACAGACAGACAGAGACACAGACAGACAGAGAGACAGAGACAGAGAGAGAGATAGAGAGAGAGAGAGACAGAGACAGAGAGAGAGAGAGAGGGAGAGACAGACAGACACAGACAGACAGAGACACAGACAGACAGAGACAGAGACAGAGAGAGAGAGAGGGAGGGAGAGACAGACAGACACAGACAGACAGAGACACAGACAGACAGAGACAGAGACAGAGAGAGAGAGAGAGACAGAGAGAGAGAAGGAGAGAGAGAGACAGACAGAGAGAGAGAGACAGACAGAGAGAGAGAGACAGACAGACAGAGAGAGAAACAGACAGACACAGACGCACAGAGAGACAGAGAGAGACAGACAGAGAGAGAGAGACAGACAGACAGAGAGAGAGAGAGGGAGAGACAGACAGACACAGACAGACAGAGAGACAGAGACAGAGAGAGAGAGAGCAGTGCTTTCCGTGATCAGAGCTCTGAAAAGGAGCCGTTTGGGAAGCGGAAGGGGTGGGGGTAGACTGACTCTGACCCAAGAAGGGGTTGGAGGGCAGTAAACTTCCAGCCTGAGACTGCGCCCTGGGAAGAGGGGAGGTCTGAAGGAACCAAGTGTATAACACACACACACACACGAATTTGGACGAATGACAAAGTTTATAGAATAAATGGGAAAATGCCTCTACAAAACGGCAGCTCATTTGATACATGGTCTTTTTAATTACATGTATCAAACAGCAGGGGAAATGATGATTGACAGGAGTTAACGCACATTTTCACGTATATAATTACACACAATTAAAAAAAAAAAATATAGTGATAATGGCGCACATTTCGTGAACGAATTGATCAAACACGGTGTCCAAACACCTGGACATTGAAGAGTGTGTTTCTCTAATGGAAACACACATGAGAATAACACAGACACCTATGGGTTTGAATGAATGAATGAATGAATGAATGAATGAAATGAATGAAATAAATGAAATTAATGAATTTGAAATAGTAAATGGGAGAAGGGTTTAGACTACCCATAGTAGACGACATTAGGGAAGTATTGATTGATTGATTGAAAACTTTATTAGAAGATTTGCAGAAGTAGGTACATGAAAGTACATATTTCAATTGGGGTCCTTGATACTCAATTCATCGTTATATGTAAAGACAGTAGATTTGGCAGAAACGGAAAACACACTGGCCACGTGGATGGCTATTTAGGAAATAGGAAATAGCCAGAACAAATGATCTGCCAGACCCTTCTGTTTCCTACAGGATTCGAGAATACAACCTGGTGACCAGATCCTCATCATAACACTGGCACAGCCCGCGGTGGGTTGGGCCATTTGAGGTGCTGCTGAGCATCTCAACTGCTGTCAAGATCGCAGAACGAGATACGTGGAAACACCAAAGCCATTGAAAGAAAGTGACATTGTTTCCCTCGAACGACGGGTAGTGGTGGAAGTCCGGCTACAAAGGGGTTCTATTCATTTAGTGAATGGTACGTCTCAAACCCGGTGAAGAATTCTCCAGATCCACTACCTCTTAGAATGAGGGGACCAAATCCTCCCAACGACCAAACGAGACGCCCAAGTCCAGGCACACGACCCAGTCTGGGGCAGTAATGTCCCAGATGACAAGAAACCCTGAACTATCAATTAGAGACATTTGTAAATGCATCCCTTACGATAAACGAAGCCCAGAACCGCGAAATCGATCAGATCAGACTGATGACACTCCAGAACTGAATGACTCTTGACCTATTGACTGCAGTGGCAGGAGGAACATGTGTGATGCTTAACACCACATGTTGATTTTCTTTGTTGTAATGATTGTTTGTTGTGTCTTCCCCTGCTTCAGAGCTATGACTAACAAACTGATTTCAGGAATATTTGTACAAACAAATGTTGATTCGAGAAATTATGATGGAACCTAAGTACCTAACCCAAGTTGAGAACCTCTAATCCAAATTGAGATTCATGTCTGTGATCTGTACGGCGATGTTGAATGACAGTTAAACTACCTGAATAAAGAGACGAATGTTTGTATCGTGATAAATTATGAAAAACAGCAGGGAATGATAGGTTTGAATGATGTTTTCATAATGTTGTGGATGTTTTGAAGAGTACATTAGTACATGTACTCTATACATTTCTGTTCTATTCTGAGAATTCAACTGTGTGCTTTTTAAGCACAACCATACAAGGCCCCTTTCCACTCCTTATCTTCAGTCCCAGCTGGGCCTCCACTTCCTGTCCCCTTCCTGACAATGTGTTGAGAGGGGCCCAGCTTTTGTTTATGTTGGGCTGTACATTTCCATGAAACTGCTTACATTCCCAGGCTATGCTAACGCTGTACTTGTCCATGAAACCCCCTCCCCCTACCCATGTATGTTCCTACGATTGTGTGTTCCTCACGAGGCTGGCCCCGCCTGTACGTGTGTCTTTCTGTATGAAAATAAAAGACTGGCTCTCAGGAGGAGAGATTAGTATGAATCTGGGGCCTCTCGCAGGAGAGGCCTTATATTCGTCCTCCTTGCAAGTAAATAATAATCATGATTGAATCCGTGTCTCTTTGTTGTTTAAAGTCTACTACGGTCTGTTTGAACTAGCGATGGGTTAGCATGGCTTGCTTTACAACCAGGCTGATCAGAATATAGCATTTAACCCTACTAGAACCGAACAGGTAACTAATGACCATAGGATAAATGCAGACTCGAAAAAACTCTCGATTCTTGTACTCTTAGACTTAAGTGCAGCCTTTGATACGGTAGACCATTCCATACTTATTGAGAGACTTGAAAACTGGGTTGGCCTCTCAGGTCCGGTCTTAAACTGGTTCAGGACTTACCTGGCTGACCGAGACTACTTTGTAGCCCTTGGTGACCATAAATCAAAAAATTATAGTGCAACCTGTGGAGTTCCCCAGGGGTCCATTTTAGGACCGTTGCTTTTTAGCCTATACATGCTACCCCTCAGTTCTGTTATCAAGAGGCATAGCGTTAACTACCACAGCTATGCTGACGACACTCAGCTTTATATCTCAGTAACTCCCAACGACTACAAGATGATCGTATTGCTGATATTAATATTTGGATGACACAACATTTTCTCCAACTCAATCAAGAAAACACAGAGGTATTGATCATTGGCGAGAAAACTGGGAGAGAGAAATTATCTGCACACTTGAAAACACTAGCTCTTAACACTAAGTGTCAGGCTAGGAATCTTGGTGTCATAATTGACCCAGATCTAAATTTTGAAACTCATATTAATAATACTATTAAAACATCCTTCTACCATCTAAGAAACATCACTAAGGTACAATCATTTCTCTCCCAGGCAGACACCGAAAAATTAATGCATGCGTTTGTTACTAGTAGGCTAGATTAGTGTAATGCTCTCCTGACAGGTCTCCCCCAAAAAATGATTAATAGACAACAAATGGTTCAGAATGCTGCTGCTCGTGTCCTTACTAGGACCAAATGAAGAGCCCACATCACACCTGTCTTGAGATCACTACACTGGCTCCCTGTCAGTTATAGAATAGACTTTAAGATCCTTTTACTAGTCTATAAATCACTCCACTGCGACGGGCCCAATTACATGGTGGACATGCTCATAAGATACACACGAGCTAGACCCCTAAGGTCTAGTGGCACGGAACTTTTAATAGTGCCAGAGGCTAGGACAAAGAGATTTGGAGGATCAGCTTTTAGCATATATGCTCCTAGATTGTGGAACACCCTACCTGAGGGCCTGAGGTTGTCTAAAACTCAGGAATGTTTTAAGCGAGACCTCAAAACCTACTTATTCAATGTCGCCTTTTGCCACTAAGGGAGACATTGGACATTATAGAACTAGGATCACTAGGCCATTACACCATACTCGTGTTTTGAGATTTGTGTTGACAGGAAAAAGGACCTGGGTGCTGATGAGGCACTGTCAGCTCCCAGTAGCACCTAGAGCAGTACTGGAACCGGTACCAGGATGTACCTGGACCACCATCAGGTTGTATTGCTGTCATCTTTATTGTGTTGTTGCATCATAACTGCGCTTAAGATTCTCTTTTGGCAGGACCTGTGCCCATGCTGGATGCAGAACGATGCAGATATAACACTAAATTTATGGACAGTGTGTACGCCGATAATATGCAAGGAACTTTTCCTGGATACATGGTGTACAAGTTTTTCGCCCTTGCTTGCTTGCGCCGGTGGTCCTTGGGCCTCCCCTTGGGGGCCCCCGGCTGCCCCGTGTGCATGGTCTGTTCCGCCGCCGGGGCACCTGCTTGGCCGTCCTTGTGCGGGGCCTTTTATGGTCTGTGCTTGCTTGGCTGGGCTGGGTGTGCTGGTGGTGGGGCGGGCTGGGTGTGTGGGGCGGCGGGGGCTCCCCGGGGGGGGGGGGGGGGGGGGGTGTGGGGGCCCACCGCTGGGTGCTGGTAGGCAAACTGGCTAATTTAAATAAAATTTTAATAAAACTGGGAATTTTCCTGGCTACATAGTGTACAGGTTTTTACTTTTGCCTGCTTGCGGCTCTGTCAGTATTGATTGATTGATTGATTGATTGATTGATTGACTGAGAATGTTCATTATGTGAAGCGCATTGAGTTGCATCTTGTAAGAAATGCGCTATACAAATAAAATTTGATTTGATTTGATTTTGATTGTTGTTTAGTTTCTCATTAAATCCATCGAGCCCATTCAGAGTTCTGGATTCCTCCATATATAACAATACAGAGTTTTCATTAAGCTTAATCAAAAGTTCTGAGCTCCAGTTTTAATCAATTTTAATAATCTATAGTTTTTCCTTTTATGTGTTGACTTTTGGCATATGTTAAAGGAAGTTAAATCTTACAGCATTTTTGTTAATTGTATTGTTAAATTGATTTGTTTTCTTATTAGGTGATAGACATTATAGCTGTTTCCTTTGTTCTTAATTATTCTGTGTGTTTTTTAGGCTATTTTAAACAATAGTGCTATTTGTTATATATATTCTTCTTAGAAGTGGTAACGCCACTTCTTGGCCCTGCCAAGATGATGGCAAACAAGTGGGGTCCTGCTGTTGTTGGGCAGATATAATTATGGTCTAAATATTCATATTTTCCTACCCTATGTGGAACACTGAGTGTATACAGGTTAAATGAGATTAGAATAGAATTGGAAACTTTTGAGAAAACACCTGTAGGAAAGAAAGTGAAGAATAAGATAGATTGGGATTGTTTCCGAAAGTGGGAGCGTTTCGCAGATGAGAAACACAAGCAAACAGAAGAAGGTTCAGCCAGTATCCCCACTCTGTCCAGCTCCCCCGAAATATGCACCCCCTTTTCCTGTAACTCAAGCATCTTTTGACCCTATGGTCCCACAGGCTGTGATCCCATTACCTGTTGAGCAGCCTGCACGTCCTAATACTAGACAGGGAGTTAGGCAGAGAGAGCAGAACGGTGCTGAGAACTTTTTGATGCCAATGGTCCGGTGTGCAAACCCTAGAGGTCCTGTAAGAGGGGAAGACTGGGAAGCTCAGATTGAAGTTTACCGGCCATGGCGTTCAGATGAGGTGAGAGACATGTGTAAGACGCTTACTGACCCCTCTCATGATTCTGACACATTTGCTACTGAGATGGTAGACTTAGTTGCCATGTACAGACCTTCTGCAGCCGAGATAGGTACCATTATACGGAATAAGTTAGGGATGAAATGGTTGACAGTTCGGGGTCATTTTGACACTAATCTGATGGTGTACGACCGAGATTATGAAACACAATTAAATCAATTATTAAGACGTATCAAAGAGAAGTGGCCAAAGATAATTGATTGGAGTAAAGTCCAGATGTTTACTCAGAAAGCAGAGGAACTGTTCGAGGACTATTATGTCAGATTAGAGAAATGTTTTATATTACACAGTGATGTAGCTCGGGACGATAATAACTATTCCACATTACTGAAACCTGCAATTGTAAATGGACTGAGACCGACTTTGAGCGAGCAAGTCAGACTGACCTGCATTGGGTAGGAGACGGGGACCCTGGAGAATTTGATAGCTCACTGCAAACATGCAGAGAGATTACACCTTAATGTAGCGAAGCAGGCTCATAAAGCGTCTACACAGGATCAGGAACATCTACAAGCTGCAAAATTAGATTTTATGAAGGGCAAGAGCATTTTAGAGAACAGCATAGCCAGCCACAGACAGATTCCGGACAAAGGGGTGAGTAAAGTAAAGTAAAGTAAAGAGTGAAGTAAAGAGTGTCGTATATTTTACTTACACACACACATGCATGGGTATATGGTATGGGCCTGTTCTCCTGACAAGGGGGGTTTTATGACCCACCTGGGAACACCACCACTAGTGTGCCCTTGAGTAAGGCACTTAGCCCTCAGTTACTCCAGGGGGAATGTCCCTGTAATTCGTAATTGTAAGTCGCTTTGGATTAAAAGCGTCTGCTAAATGGCAAAATTAAAATTAATTAAATTAAATTATGACACCTTGTAAACACATCCTTTGTCTTAAGGGCCATATGTTTACTTCCTGTGAATCTGACTTAAGGGCCATATGTTTACTTCCTGTGAATCTGACTTGAACTTTAACCTGGAATGACTTTTTGCAGGGTGATATCATATTGGGGTCTCCTACTCTTCACACCTCAAGCATCTATGCAGTGACTGTGATAGGACCATTGTTTGTAACTGTATTTGCATACTATTGTTTATAAATAAGAAGTGTGGGCCCAGGGGGCTTCTCTTCTCTTCTATTCTTCTTCTCTCTCTCCTCTGGAACACGCAGCTCTCTCTCTCTCTCAGAATCAGAATCAGAAGACTTTATTGCCATGACATGTAAACATGTTAGGAATTTGGTTTGGGACAGTGGAGCACGGTTTACAGCAGGACAGGTGCAAGACAGGACAAGACAGTGCAAACCAACATCATAGTGCAAGAGTCATAATTAATATAAATATAAAGTGCAGAGATCAAGTGTTCAAGTGTTCATATCCAGACAGTCCAAAGCTCTCTGGGTGGGGGTGGAGGGAGGGTAGATAGATAGGGGTCAGGTCAGGGGGGGGGGGCGGGGCCCAGCGGCATTTAGGAGCCGGATGGCTGTGGGGAAAAAGCTGTGTGCATGTCGGGCCTTCACAGTTTTTAGGGACCGCACCCTCCTGCCTGAGGGGAGCGGGGCGAAGAGACCGTGTCCTGGGTGTGCGGGGTCAGCCATGATCTTCCTGGCCCTCCCCAAAGCCCTACTTTTAAACAGGGCCTCAAGGGGGGGCAAAGGGCAGCCAATCACCCTCTCCGCCGAGCGTATCACCTGCTGCAGCTTGGCCTTGTCCTTGGCCGCTGCAGCGGGGAACCAGATGATGATGGCGGAGGTGACGATGGACTCAATGATGGCCGTGTAGAAGTTCACCAGCGTGGTCTTTGGTAGGTGGAATTTTCTGAGCTGCCTCAGGAAAAACAGTCTCTTCTGGGCCTTTTTTGTGAGGGCGTCGATGTTGGGCCCCCACTTCAAGTCCCGAGAGACTGTCACCCCAAGGAAGCAAAATGACTCCACTGTGGTGACTGGAGTGCCTCCCAGTATGATATGCCTCTCTCTCTCTCTCTCTCTCTCTCTCTCTCTCTCTCTCTCTCTCTCTCTCTCTCTCTCTCTCTCTCTCTCTCTCTCTCTCTCTCTCTCTCTCTCTCTCTCTCTCTCTCTCTCTCTCTCTCTCTCTCTCTCTCTCTCTCTCTCTCTCTCTCTCTCTCTCTCTCTCTCTCTCTCTCTCTCTCTCTCTCTCTCTCTCTCTCTCTCTCTCTCTCTCTCTCTCTCTCTCTCTCTCTCTCTCTCTCTCTCTCTCAGCCACCCAGAACAGAATTCAGCTCAACATTTTTGTACCTGTGTTTCAATAAATAGTCTTAAACTACTCAGAATTATATTCTTCATTTTAGTATCCAACAAGTAGCTTAATAAACAACATTAAATGGCGAGCCAGAAATCCAGGAGAAAATAGCGCTATTTTCTCTTTAAACCGGTAGGGCGCACGTGCGCAATAGCTGTGATTTTCAAACATTTCTTTGAGGCTAAAGAATCTTTTAATAAGTAATCTTGTTGGAATAGAAACAATAATCTTCAATAATCTTTCATAATAGCTGATGGAGAGAGCCGGGTTAGGAAACACGTATTTGTAAATATACGATTTGATTGGTACGGTAATGTGATTTGATTTGTACGATATTGTGAAGTATCGTGTATGTTGTGCAACAGAGAATGAATTGTTGCAGTGCTTGTTTTGGGAACGAGCTATCAGTATAACATTGTGGAAGAAGACGTTCTCCCAGTCGGCTGATATAAGTGTGTTAGATCAGAAAAGAGTCTGATGAGTGTGTCATTGTGTAATTGTGTAATTTGTAAGTAAGAGCATTATTGAAGTAGATTAAGAAATCAATTCTTCAAATCTGTGGCCTACAAGTGTGTCTTAGAACTCATTGTCTTTTGTCCGGAGAAAAGACACGCGCGGACACGCGGACACACAGAGGCCTTTAACTTCTCTTGGAAGAGAAACAGTGAAAAGCAAGCATTGGAGAATATTTGAATGAGATTTAATTTGGTAACTAATTGTTTAACTACATTGAAAGATAATCTTGAAATTGCTGTGTCGTGAAAATAACATTATTGTAAAAAGCAATGTTGTGTTAAAGAGATTGATTAAAGCCATTCCAGAGCCGCGGTTTTCTTCAGAGATGGGTGAGTAACAAAGGACAAAAGCTTTAAATAGTTAAAGGTATGGCTAAAGAATAATAGACTTACAGCGCATTAAACACACGGGAACGCGCGCATGCGCAAACATTACACACACGGATAGAGCGCACTGTATTCAAAGTGTATACCCATACTTTCTCCTTCAACCCCTCCCTGCGATAAAGTTGTGATCGCTGAATCACGAAAGTTTAAGCATTGTTTGTTAAAAGTAAAAGATAGATTGTGAGCTTTTGATAGATTCAAAGGAATAGAGGCAATTTGTGCGTGAGCCTAAGACAGGGCTGCTGCCTCCGTGAGCAGAGCACAGCAGGACATTTATATCACACCCCCATAAAACGGCTCTGTGACTGTGTGCTTGCTTGCAGAATGTTGATGAAATAATCCTTTACATTCATAAACTGATGTTTGTAAATGACTGTTGAATATTGCATTACTTGTTTAATTACTAATTGGTTAAAATAATAATTCAGATCATTCGTTGTTTATTTCATATAGACAATTGATTGACTCCACAGGTTTGATCAATGTCTGTGACTATCTAATGAAAGCCATTCTGAATAATCATTCCTTTGTTCCACATAACAGTTGATTTATTCTACAGGTTGTAATCAATATTTGTAATTTGCATCTTTTATTTTAGTTAATTCATTTCCATAGCTTTTGATTAGGAATAGCAGAATAGTTCATATTGATAATTAAGCAGTAAACGTTTTTTTTTGTAAATCAGTGAATACTTAGGGAGTGACCAGGCTTTGTAATTTAATAATTGTGTTGACCAAGAACTGTGATTAGTATTGAATGAGTAATTAAGTGAGATCTATTCAGAAACAATTAGAAAAAACATTTAAGTATAAAAGACATACACATTAGGCAGGGGATTAGGCACCCCGAACCTGGTGTGTAACAGGCGGCGGTGGAATTGCAAAGTTCCAAGGGCACGTTAAAGACAGTCTATAGTGCTGGGGAGAGGACTGAAGGCCCCCGTGTCTGATGAAGTATGAATGAACATACTACCGTGGTACCGTCTAGTCGGCGCAGCTGTCGCATGTAGGTGTGTGGGCAGTGCGTGGTACGTGGCCGATAGCCCACACCTAGCGGGATGTGAGAGGAAGCTACACCCGTGAACAGGCAAGGCTGGTGTAAACGGTCAAAGTTAGGCTAGGGATCAGACCGTCGGTTCCCACCTGGGCGCTTATTAATCACTGCTACAGGGCCAATGTACAGTCAGGCCACCATAAGCTGAAAGCGACGTACAGCTAGTAGGCGAGTGGTGCTTTCTGTGATCAGGGCTCTGAAAAGGAGACACCTGGGAAGCAGAGAGGCTGAGATGAGATGTCCTTAGGAAAGGACCTCAGCGGAAAGGGATCCAGCCTGAGACTGCGCCCCTGGACGAGGGAGGTCTGAAGGATTTAAGTGAGATTAGATTTAAGTTAATAATACACATATACAGAACCACTGAAATACATAAGAGGCAAATCTGTTATTCTGAGTTGTCGTGTTCTGTGTGGACAGTTGATACAGTTAAATTGGACTAGAATTTATTTAGCTAACAGGGCAATAAAGAAGGTGGGTTGTAAGAAAAGTACACCTTATCCCATTTTATAGTATATTTTCAGCATATTAAGCATTTATAAATAAATCAACTTAAAATGGGTGCAGATTCGAGCAAGATTTCACTAGCGATCAGTGAACATAGTAGTATATTGTCTACGCTGTCTCCCTTGGCTGTTGTAGAAAAAATGAATCCTCTTGTCAAAGTAATTAGCTAAATGTCAACCAAATGGAATATTCGTTGGGCAGACATTGAACAACCCTGGCCAAAGGAAGGCACCTTCGACTTACAAGTTATTGCAACATTAGAGGTATTTATTAATACTTATAAAGCAAACCAGAAAAAGGGAAAGTATAGATCAGAAAAATGCAGTAATACAGTACAGTATTCTATCAAGGTATTCTATCAAACAAACCAAGGTCAAGGGTACTCCGCCTCCTTTAAAAGTTTCCATCATTGAATGGGACATTTGAGATAAGTCACTCCTGCTTTCACGTCCACTCGGTCAAATTTGTTGCTTTTCATATGACCCGGGGGCACGGTTTCTTTTTTGTGTTCTGCTTTTTCTATGATTTCATACAAATTGAGCATGAGATGACACCTGTAGGCCTACATGAGTGTTCTGTGTGAGAGAAATACAGAGAAATCTATTCTTAACGCAAAGGAGACAGCAAGAAGCTCATTTGTTTTATAAAGTTAGACATACTCTGCACAAAGAGAATGTCTAAAAAAAAAAAAGCATAAAATTCTTGTTGTCTACAGTGGACATGTACTGAAAAATAATGAATATGTCACATGTAACCAAATGAGGCAAAGGAATTACATAACACAGTGTGTGGCTGTGCCTAAAACTTTTGTTTGTTATATTGAGTGAGCTCTTCAATACTTACAACTTTCACAATATGAAAAAGACACATTTAAATAAATAAATAAAAAAGGTTTTTTGATCATTTGAGAACTGTCGGCATTCAGATCTTTTCCCCAGACCCTGTCACATATGACCATTACCTGCAACGTACAAGAGGATATGGCTCAGTACCAAGAAGAAACAAAAGAATCATACCCTGACCTTTCATCAGAGGTTATTTTGACCACACTTCAGATTTTATCTTTACTTATCTAGAATTTTAAACAAAAAACAACACCTGTGTGACCTGGCTGGACTGGAGTTGTGGAAGAGGAGGTAGGATGTAGGACGTAGTGAGGTGTGTATATAAGGATGGATGTTGGTGTGCTACACTACTGAGAGTGATCCAGAAGCTTCTGTTAGACCTTGATTAGACCTACCCTACTCTACACCATGCAAGCCTTCATTCTGTTGACCATCAGCCTGGCTGTTGGTAGCTTGGCCCAAAGACCTGAACATTGCTGTAAGTAAGAATTAGATTTTATATTGATAATTATATCTATGGTACTAAATGGTAAAACTATGGTAAATTCACTGTTTCCTAAATGCTTTTAATTTGAAATACCAGGATGCATCTCTAGGAAATTGCTTTGTTCCATTTGTTGCTTCTTCATTCAATGTAACAAATGTGTCGTGTTTTTTGTTTGTTTTGTTTTTTAACATTGAAGCATCCCCACGTCCCATTGAGGGCATGAAGGCAGTGGTATGTCATTTTCTGGGAGGCAATTATTTTATCTAAGACTCTGTAATGTTCAAATGTAAGCAGAAATAGGAATTATGAATAAACCAAGAATTATATCATGTTCATTTCTTATCACATGTAACAGATGATGACCAAGGGTGATACTTTCATTGAGAGATTTGCAATTGATGGACAGAAGGAATACCACCGTAATATCCAGACACTCGATGGCAACACCACCGTTTTAGAATCCCTGTCTTTCTTTGAGGAGGTAACATTGTTTAACCTTCTAATTACAAATGCATATTCTATTTAATTGCATTGTTAATGAAGTATACAATACATTGGGAGGGAACAAAGTGGAGCAGAGTTCTGCCATCTTAGGAGACTGGAGGAGAATTAGTTTAAGACTTTATTGCAATGGTTGAAACACAGAGCTGATACTGTATGTTTGTGCAGTACAAATCAGTAAACATCATTCTAACATCTTGTCCTTCTTTTATATTCTTGTACTTGTCCTTCCTCAGGGTGTGTATTATAGATGGAATCGCCACACCAAAACCTGTGTATCCTCCACCATTCCTAAGCAGCAATTGTCTTTCGGGATTCCCAAGAATGCCCACTTCCATTCACAAGCGATCGTTGGAACCTTTTCTGCTCGTGGAGAAGGTCTGCTGGTAAACAACTGGGTTGGAAAGATACCATATGATATGGGGGGTGAGTTACTTGATGTGTAAGCTATGTAGTCTAAAAAACCTACCTCATGTTTTCCAATATCATAAAAGCTTCTCACCTACCATGATCACCATTCCCAGTCAAGCTCCACTGGCATAGTGACTATCATGACTGATAGTCTGATGTGTTCTCTTCACAGCAACCTACTTCAAGACTTTCACTGCCCAGGGATGTATACCCATTTCCAGCATGGTCAAATATGAGGGAGAAGGCGCAGTCTTCAACAGGTTAGTGGTATACTATATGTAATGCTTAAAATTGCACAATGCTAAATCATGCTAAGATGAATTCTTGTTGTCTTATGATCAAACATATCTCCAGTTAGATCCAGACCCTGATCATGATAGAGAAATGCTGCCTCAGGATCCCAGAGGTCTACATTCTTTAATCCTCCACTAGAGAACTCTAATGTGACCCCTTTCTTTTCTATTCCCAGCTTCTACGATATTGTGCATGGAATTGAGAATCCCAACGTCTTCATCCCTCCTTCTTTCTGTGTGAACGCATAACCATTCAGTGTGGAACATCTACATGTCCTCTTTGAAATTCAAAGTAACAGTGTTGATGTAAAGAATATTGATTTGCCCCTCATTTGCCAGCATGATCTTATTAAATAATAACACAATTCATAAACAATTCATGCCATTGTAAACACAGAGTGGGCAGATTTTAACTTTGATGGGATTAAAATGACTTATTAATTAGCATTATATTCAAAATATATAATGCTTTGTGTTTTTACCTGGTGCCTATAAACTTCAATCAAATATTTCAGGTGTGATGTATGTTGTTTTTGTTATGAAAACCAAACTTAATGTAACAAAAGACTTAGCCATAATCAAACTACATTCATTCATAACTTCAGAAGAACAGAACAAGCATTATCTAATTTAATTTGAATTTAATTGATTGATTTATTTTGACATTTAGCAGACGGTTTTATCCAAAGCGACTTACAACAAGTACATTTGTTTTAAGTACTGTAAACACTGTGGTTTTTAGGATGATATAAAAGCAGAGGTCAGGGACTAGTTCTTTCTCTTGTTCCTGGGTCCTATAATGAGGTTGTCATCATGTTGTATCACAGTGTTGTGATGAATCAAAAGACCAAATATTGTTGTGAAAACTGATTTTAGTTTAAATCTGTTACAGTTTAATGACCCTGACGTGATAAATTGATTCATTCATTTTGTGGTATTGGTCCTTGGCACAGGCTTTATAAACACATTGTTTACATGGAAAAGTGTATAAACGAATACAACAATGGCTAGAGATAAAGAAGTGCGTGAATTGATTGAGCTGTGCACTTCGGTAACTGGTAAAGACATGTTGCTGAAATTTAACAAACATGACAGAAAGCATCTACATGATGATACGTATGAGAATGAAATTCAAGTCAAAGTAAAAAAACATATTATTTGCGCAATGTTACATTTGCTTGTTACAATGTTCCTTGGCTCAATACTGAACTATTTAACCTGATGAAGGAAAGAGACTCTGCATTGAAAAGAGCTCTGAAGACCAAATTAAGTATTGATAGGCAGAGGTTCACCTCATTACGTAACAAAGTAACCAAAGCAATCAGAAAGGCCAAAGCCAACTTTTTTATAACAATTATTAATGAGGCAAAGGGTAACACAAAGCTGATCTGGGAACAGATTAAGAATGTAATGGGGATCAACCACAGGCCTAGGAACCAGTTAGAGCTGAAACTGAATGGTAAGCTAATGCAAGACCCAGCACAAATAGCTGTAGCCTTTAATGAATATTTTATCAATTCTGTAGCCGAAATCGCACAGAATTTTCCCTTAACAACAGAAAACATTATTAAGGCTGACGAAAGCAAGCCCTCCTTAAGCATTCAACCTATCACTGAACTTAAGACTCAAGCAATCATTAATTCTCTTAGAGCCTCAACGGCGAAGGATATATATGGTATGGATTCTATAATGCTTAAATCTCTGAAAGAATACCTAGTCCCCCCTATTACACAAACTATCAACCTGTCAGTATTACAGGGGACATTCCCAAATACCTGGAAGACCGCAATTGTATCTCCCATATTTAAGTCAGATGACCCCCAGAACATATGCAACTATCGCCCAATCAGCATTTTACCTGTGATTTCCAAGGTTGCCGAGAAGTGGGTATCAAAGCAGCTTGTTTCTTTCTTAAATAATGGTCCATTTAATCTCCATCCCATGCAGTTTGGCTTTAGGGCCCATCACTCCACTGAAACAGCTAACTGTCTCTTCTTAGAGAAGGTCCGAGCAATGGTTGACAAAGGAGGTGTTGTTGGTGCTGTGTTTTTAGACCTTCGCAAAGCTTTCGACACAGTCAACCATAAGGTCCTTATTGCCAAACTGTCTGCTTTTAACTTCTCCTCATTAGCACTCAAATGGATTGAGTCATACCTAACTGGTAGAAGTCAACATGTTTCTGTGAACAACCACCGTTCATCAGCTCTTAACCTGTGCACCGGTGTACCTCAAGGATCAATGCTCGGCCCGCTGCTGTTTAGCCTATACATTAATGATCTGCCATCTGTCTGCCCTGATGTCGAAATACAATTATATGCTGATGACACCGTAATATATGTGCATGCCAAGACCAAACATCTGGCTGCTGCCAAACTCATCACAGCTATGGATCAGATCACAAATTGGCTGAACCGTTCATGCCTTCAACTTAACGTAAATAAAACTGTAGGAATGTTTTTTACTAAAAGACAATGTAACATTGTGTCCAATATACTAATCTCAGGTAAAAATATTAGCATTGTGCCACAATTTAAATATCTGGGTATCATTATTGACTCCATCTGTCATTCAAAACACACATTAAGAAAGTATGCCAAGTTTAGCCTAACCAATTTTAAATATATCAGAAATGTAATGACTTTTAATGCTGCCAAATTATACATGAACGCCATGATTATGTCACATCTGACATACTGTTTGACAAGTTGGGGCCAAACTAGCAGCTCGTCACTAAAGCCACTAGCCATTCTCTACAAGCAAACCCTTAAAGTCCTGGATCAGAAGCCTAACAGCTCTCATCATTGTACTATCCTAAATAACCGTAAACTTCTGAGCTGGGAAGATGTGATCAAATACAAAAACACCTGCCTGGTCTACAAAGTCTTACATAACACTGCTCCTCCTCCTCTTAACTCATTCATAACCCAACGTAACAATACCAGTCAGAGCACCAGAAGTACCACACGAGGCGACTTTCTAGTCCCATTTAGGAAAAGTAAATTTGGTCAATTATCATTCTCTGTTATAGCAAATAGCAATACAAAACTGGAACTCACTACCTACCTACATAAAAAATATACATACATACTCCACCTTCACAACACACCTTAAGGCATGGCTTTGCAATAACTATAACTGCATACATTAATTTCTGTCAGATGTGACGTGTGTTGTATGTACACCTCTATCTTTGCTACCCGCCTGCATATGTCTGTGTGTGCTTCAATGTCTGGATGCTGCTGTGCCTGTATGTTGCTGTGTCTGTGTGCTGCTATGTCTGTATATTGCTATGACTATTTGCTCTTCCTTTGTCCCCTTTGTACTGTTCTTATCTCATGTACTGTATTGATGTTGCTGCCATTTGTGCTTGAATGTCTTGTCTCCCCGGCATGTTTGTGCTTGCTCCAATTGTGCTTGACATGTTTGTATGTCCTGCTCCATTTGTTTGTGTTTGCTGCAATTGTAATTTTTTAAACTAATGTATTTTATTTTAGGGAGCCTATTGTCAACTGGCCCAGGGACTACAGCTGGAAATTAGCCATGTAGGCTAAAGCTGCTCCATTTACTGTTGTTACAGTTAATTAATGGGGACTGTCCATCATAAACTAATAAACTAAACTAAACTAAGCTTAACAAAGTCCAACAAAAGAATCTTGCCGATGTGCAAGTTGAGAACAAACATTTGCATAAGGATCTCGCAAAAGCGCGGGAGGATCTTAAAAACAATAAGCCATTTGATTATTGAGATTGCCTCTACCGGAAACAATACTCTTGCTGAATGCATTACAGCTGAGTGAAAAATTCTATGAAGAGACTATTCAGGAATTTAAATTACAACTCGATAACTATGGCTA
Source organism: Nansenia antarctica (assembly GCF_963989245.1). Classification (NCBI taxonomy): domain Eukaryota; kingdom Metazoa; phylum Chordata; class Actinopteri; order Argentiniformes; family Microstomatidae; genus Nansenia; species Nansenia antarctica. Next base: position 24,890,524 of record NC_137689.1, on the reverse strand, counting down.
TGCACATCGAATTGGACAAGGCAGGTTGAATTATTGGGATTCAGATAATGGAACTCCACCCCCATCTTTCATGTCACGCAAGCCTCCCATCAGATATAGCATATCACAGTGACTGTCTAGTTTACTGTGAATGCCCCAATAGTCTCCCTTCTGTATATATTTGTATACGTTTTTTCCTTAAACGCCTATTATCTATTATATAATTATCCTTTGAACAAATATTGATTTCCCTTAATGTCAATCAGATTGTATCTGTTGCTGGAATCGTATAATATATTTCTGCTTGGCCACTGCCCCTATTACTGGTGGTGAATTGAGGTAGTGGGCTTCTTGCGTAGGTTTCGTGCTATCGCATGAGTGCAACACGCGCCATCACTCTCACACTCCATTCATACCTTTCATGGTAGTGTGTCACTGAACTAGTGTAATGATGATTTCTGACATTGAAGTACAGAATACAAGTGGGTGAGGAATAGTTGATGTTCAATGGAAAGTTGAATCGAGACAATTCATTCAGATCTGAGCTCATACAAAGGCCTGCACACATTTGTGGTCAAACATCGATTGAGCAATGACCAAGGGAAAGTTACTCTCTTTATAAATGGTTGTCACAAAGAAAAACAAACAAAGAAGTACATCTTTTGGCCATAAAACCTATTGCACGTAAGGGTCTTGACTTAGCACCAGGAGGTCTAGGAATCGTTTGCACTTGCCTTGGGAATCAAGCCAGTTAAGATAAACAGGATGGCCAGCTGCCAAGGAAAGAAATAGTTCCTATTTTTAACTGTAAAAGGAGGCTCGGCAGCCTATAGTGTCACCCCGCTGTTGGAAGGACATCCAATCAAGAGGGAAATCGATACTGGAGCAGCTAGATCACTAATGTCAGAGACACCAGCTGAACCATATGCCATTGACTCAGTTAAATCTCACTCTAATAACATACACAGGCGAGGCTGTCCCCATGGCTGTGAAGGCAGAGGTCCTAGTAGAAATTAATGGACGAAAGGTCAAGCTTCCTATCTACGTGGTCAAGGCTGATGGGCAGACCATGACTGGAGGTGATGCGTCTGCACTGGAGAAAAGAGAATGCAGATACCACCGGCCTATCAGCAGTGTTAAAGCGACATGCAGCTGTGTTTTAAGACGAGCTGGGGAGCATGAAAGGAATACAGTTAAGCTGAAGATCAAACCTGATTCCAAACCACGCTTTATGAAAGCCAGAAATGAGAAAGAAGCATTGAGCATTATCTTTGGAATTAAAAAGTTCCACACTTACCTGTTCGGAAGTAGGTTCACCTTGCTGACTGACCATTGTCCCATGACGTCCATCTTTGGTCCTTATGCAGGGGTACCGAATTGTTAGGATATATCTTTCTTTCAAAGGTTTTATTGTTCATTCTTCTAGCACCAGTTAGTTAGATATCAGTTTTCCTGTTTTAATAGGCACGTTATCAGTATGGTACCCTACACAAGACCAATTATAAGGTATTAAGGAGTTACTGTCTGTCTGGGACTGTCTGTCTGGCCTTGAAGAGCCAGGTGCAGCAGACTCCTTTCTCAGCTCTCACGTCAAACACAAGACAACACTCAATTCATAGTTTTAGACCATTATAATCAAGGCCATTCAGCGATTACATCATAGTGACCAAAAGGGGAAGGACTAAACGTATATAATATCATGTAAAATCTGAAGAGAACAACCTTTCCTCCAGAGACCTCCTCAGGAGTTCGGTCCAGCTGATGCATCTCTGTACTCTACGTGTAATTTTCAATAAATACCAAGTGTGCAACAGAGAACTTCTCCTCTTTCTTGGGGCAGTCGACAAAAGAACCGGATCTGATTTTTTTTATTCTAACAGAATGCAGCACTGGGCGCTGCTCCTCAGTGCTCACAACTATGACATAAAGTCTCCAGGGTGTTCGACCACGAGGAGAAGTGATATGTCACGGATCACTGACACACCACCTGATCTTCAGCCTTACCTTTCGTGGGGGAAGGAGTTGACTGTGATGGCTGGAAGCATGCTCTGGGGCATGAATGTCATAATTCCGCCAAAGCTGAGAGAACCAGTCCTGAGAGAGCTACACTCAGGCCATTGTGGCGTCGCACAGCGCGTCAACCGGACATTCTGCGGGTTAGCATCTCAGTAGCTCAGTAGTAGACTGTAGTAGTAGACTGAGCAAAAGGCTCTCCATCTTCCCTGATTACACCGTCGCTGTTTCCAAGAAGAGGGCTGCGTTTGGTGGAGTGAAACGCGAGCTTCGTGCCTGTCCTGGTGTCAAGTTTGGGCTGATGTTCCCAGCGGTTCTGAAAATCACTCTGCCGATTGGTTCCGTGCACACGTTTGAGGACCCGACCACCGCCTCCACTTTCATAAACAGTAAACTCTGAAAAATGGTTCCCCAGACAGAAACCCTCGGCTGAACGGCAAGTTCATTATTCATGTCCATATGGGCCTATACAGGCTATATTTCATTTAGAGAGCTATTTTACAGTATTATCATTTTGTCACTTAACCACAGAAGAGGTAGTGTCTATCTCCTCTTCTCGTTTTTCTTAGTAGTAGAGCGGCTTAGCACAATAAGTGTGCACTTTTTGAAGAAAGCATGACATTTCTACCATAGTTAGTACATACCATAAGGTTTATTTTCAGATGTGGAGGGAACAGATGTGACCCCAGAGGCCCGGGAGAGGTCAAATTCAAGATGGCCGCCAGTCCACCGTGTCTAATGTTAAAACACGCTTAATTTTGGAACCAAACAGAGTAGAAAAACACTTTAGGTGTCCTTTCCAACTAAGTTAGGGATGACCATTCATTTGGTGATACTTTTGAGATTGCCAGAATTCAAGAAAATGCAATTAGGTCAAAGTCAAGGTCAAATTACATTGAAATTACATGATTACATGAAACTTTGCTTCCATTTTGACACTATTGTTATGGTTAGTGTAGAAGAGTAGTACACACTATGCAGACATAGGCAGGCAAAGGATGCAAACATTTGCTTAATTTCCAAAACAAAATTGTACATAGAACTCAAAGTACACACAACTAACAAACTAACGACAAACCGACGAAAGACAAGGGAAGACATGAGGGGATATAAGGGAAGACATGAGGGGATATAAGGGAGGACATGAGGGGATATAAGGGAGGACATGAGGGGATATAAGGGAGGACATGAGGGGATATAAGGGAGGACATGAGGGGATATAAGGGAGGACATGAGGGGATATAAGGGAGGACACGAGGGGATATAAGGGAGGACACAAGGGGATATAAGGGAGGACACGAGGGGATATAAGGGAGGACATGAGGGGATATAAGGGAGGACACGAGGGGATATAAGGGAGGACACAAGGGGATATAAGGGAGGACATGAGGGGATATAAGGGAGGACACAAGGGGATATAAGGGAGGACATGAGGGGATATAAGGGAGGACACAAGGGGATATAAGGGAGGACATGAGGGGATATAAGGGAGGACATGAGGGGATATGAGGGAGGACTTGAGGGGATATAAGGGAGGAGACAAGGGGATATAAGGGAGGACATGAGGGGATATAAGGGAGGACACAAGGGGATATAAGGGAGGACATGAGGGGATATAAGGGAGGACACAAGGGGATATAAGGGAGGACATGAGGGGATATAAGGGAGGACACAAGGGGATATAAAGACAAGGGAAGACATAAGGGGATATAAGGGAAGACATGAGGGGAACAAAAGCACAGATCAGTGCACTTAAGTGCAACTTTGGCACACTTGCACCATCCAGTGCACCCTGTCTCACAGCGACAGCGGATTAATTCATGGCACGATTTTGATGCTTCAGGGAGAGTGGTCCAGAGCGGCTGCCACCCAGTTCTTTCCTTTGTCCAGCCCCAGTCAGATGGCTCTGGCATCTCTGGATCCAGGACCAGCACCACTTTAAATGAATGTGCAATAACACTATGTGCAATATGACAACCCTAGTCGTTTTATCTGTACAGTATAGTATAGTGGATAGTGTACATAGCCTTTATTTATGTAAACCAGCTCCTTTCCCTTCTTGTTTTTTTAGTTTTTTTTTCTTTCCTAGCACCAGGGAAGCCACCCCTCCCAAATGTCGTTGTTTGGTACCTGTACTATAGCAATGACAATAAAGACCATTCATTCATTCATTCATTCATTCAGTACCTGGCTCCAACAGTTGGCCTGGTAGCAAGTGCGCTTGAAGTGCTTTTTGAGGGCTGCCAGGGTTGGAGGAATGTTCTCTAAAGTTCTGGACTTCTGTGTGAAGAGCTGTTTCCTGGCATCATTCACCTCCGTGCTCTCACTGGTTCGGTCATCAGCACCACAAATCGTTCTAGCAGTAACTTTGATTCTTCACTGACCTCACTTGGCATGCACAGGAGTTCATGGAACGCATCATTGACCTCTGGGAAAGACTTTCAAGTCTCCCAGGCAGTCTTCTTTCCTCAGCTAGCGAATGCAGAGACAGTGTCACACCCAGTGAAATCGTGAAAGACTTATAGGGCCCTATTATGCACTTCATAAGTCTTAAGCAATAAGACGAGGCGGTAGATCTAAACTTAAGACGTGGAGGCGTGGTCAAGGCCACTTTGCTATTATGCGTGCGGTAGTGGGCGCCTAAAACCCGGCGCTAAGCAAAGAAATTAGTCATGGGTGTGTTTTGGGCGTCTTCTCAATCAACCCAATCAGCGTGCCAGGTGCCATTCCCTTTAAGAACCGGCTGCGTTGAGTCATTAGTGCTATGCTATTATGGAAGTCCTAAGAAGGAGGTCAGCGCGCTTCTCTGCAGAAGAAAGTAACAAGCTCGTGCATGAGGTCAAGGCTCGTCAGTTCGCAATCTTATCTCGAGCTTACTCGTTTTCTGTGCAAGGGAACCTTATACTCAAATTCGTTAAAGGAAAGAACAGGTCAGCTGGTTTAAGTTCAACTGCAGACAGGGAGACGGAAGGGAGACAGTCACCTGGCAACATGGAACAACCTTGTGTGATATAGTATTCAGAATAAACACAGCAATCATTATTTTCTGAATAAACACGGCAATACCTCCGCTTGTGAGTTGAGAAGTATTACAGAGGGGTCGCTGGAAGACTGCAGGAATGACAGATGTTGATGTCATTATATTACGCACGGCATGCTCGTACTGTATGTGCACAGTATGCGGAGGCAACATACTGTACAGCGCTGGCCTCTCCCTTCTGAAATAAAGCATTTATACTGTGACCGTAATTGACGTCTTGCCGTGGAGCCACGTGCGTGTTCATGTGTGCCCACATGCATGCGCAAACCGCGGAGGCGCGCTCGTGTTTCAAAACGTGCATGAAGTCTAAACTTAAGAACTTTTCAAACCACTTCTTAGCGCTAGGAGCAAAGTCAGATCGCATAATAGCAGCGGCGCCTAGTGCACTTCATTAACATATGAACACTCCCACAATGAGTAATATATGCACGGGAGTATTACGTCTTATGTGTGGGCGCCTATCGACACCTGCATAATAGCAGTAGCGCGTATGAAGCGCATAATAAGGGTGGCGGTAGGTCTTAACCTGGCGGTGCGTCTTAATTAAGACTTAAGATGGCAAGTTAAGAAGTGCATAATAGGGCCCATAGAGTCTGGCACTGTGTATGATTCATTGTGGCACCGAACATGGGGCAAGGCAGGCCAAGCATGACTCAGCAGGAGAGCAGAAGACTCCAGTTCCATCTGTTGCATACAGTTCCTTGCCCTGTTCAAGAGATAGATGAACAGCTTTGCGTGACAGGAAAGAAAACAACTCGGTTTTGTTCTCATTGCATCGAAGGAAGTCCATCCAGCATCACAGTAGGAGGAGCCACCCTTTTCCTGCTGCCCTTTCCCCTCTTCTGTCTGGACGAGGCTTTCAGGCTGGCAGGTAGGTATACATCCCAGACAAGGTTGACTTGGGAGTTTTTCTGAAGTTGAGCAGAGATGTATGGTGCAAACACTGTTTCTCCATACTCTTGAAATGTTCTTGATGTGCTAGGATTTAGCATTTGAACCACAGCTGCACCATCGAGAATTACTGCATCAGCCACAGGCACACTATTGTCTTCGAGCAGATCTGACTCCAGGCAGCGAAGTAGATCTGCGTTAACCCCAAAGTTTTCCTCCAGTTGACAGAGCTGGTGAGGCTGCCTGGTTTTCATGGGAGAAGAAATGTTGGATGTCTCCATCTCGTGTTTGACAGGAGATGTACAGCCTTGAAAAGAGACCACAGTCACTCTTCAGTACTGCAAGTTGTCCCTTGTCTTTTGACCTTATCTTGACAGGTGGCCTACTGAACAGTGGCAACTTGTTCTTTGGAAGTGTTTGCGTGACAGGTGTTGTCCAATCAAAAATGTATTTACTACAACATTTCGGTACTATGACTCTTATTCTGAAACTGGCTTTGAAACCAGTAATAAAAAGACTAATAACAGACCTACACTAGTTTATCTAGCAGAATTATTTTGATCAGCGCTGCCATAGCTAGCTAGCAAACTCATTCCCGGCTATAATCAAATTCAATGTCTTTGCATGTTACAGTTAGGAACTAAGGCTTTACTCAAGTGTACTAATATTGTCTGTTCATAGTAAGTCAGTTTACTTGTTATATTTACCTGCTGGTATTTAGTCAGAAGTGCTCTCTGTCTCGTGCATACTGCACTATCACGGAGTGTACTGACTTCTACTCTACTGGCGTTAGCTACTGGTGCCCTAGAGGGCCATCTGCTGATAACGCTGTGTTTAGCAGGAATAAATAAAATAACCACACATCCCAGTAAATAATAACTAATAACTGAATAATGCAGGGCAATAAAAAAATATTTTTTTCATAAATACAGAGTTCATAAATAAAAGAGAACAACTATTTGTGTTTTCTGAGGTAAAGTTTTACATAGACCTTGAACTAAATGCAAGGTCTCAAAAGTATCACCAAATGAATAGGCATCCTTAACTTAGTTGGAAAGGACACCTAAAGTGTTTTTCTACTCTGTTTGGTTCCAAAATCATGTGTTTGAACATTAGACACAGGGCCTGGCGGCCATCTTGAATTTGACCTCTCCCGGGCCTCTGGGGTCAAATCTGACTTCCCTCCACATCTGAAAATAAACCTTATTGTATGTACTAACTATGGTAGAAATGTCATGCTTTCTTCAAAAAGTGCACAATTCCTCATAATATGAGAGCTTAGCCGCTGTACTATAGGTGTGTTAGGATTTGCTAGTAATAGCGGGTTATGCACGCGTCCAGTTTGTGGGGACGCATCAGCATGGGTGGGAGGGGGAGGGGGGAGAGAAGGGTTCCTTCACAGTTCATTTTGTGTTTTGTTTTTTTCTATAGCTTGGCCACCGTGCTTTAAAATTACTATCAGGACTTTTTTTTTCAATGTTACTCATTTTTTATTCAGAAATCTGTCGGGCTAGTGAAGTAACGCAAAGTCACATGAAAGCGCTGCATGAGGACGCAGACGTAGCTGTGAATAAAATTGTTACTAAAACGAAGTCAACTGGTAGACAGACAGAGAAAGAGAAGGAAGAATGCGCGAGATGAGGTTACACTCACAAGCCAAGAAAGTGTCCAGCTTATGGCAAAATATTTAATGAGTGTTCACGAATGAACCATTTCAGTAGCATTTGCAAGACACAAAAACAAAAAGGCAAGCCTAGCAAAATGGAGAAAAAGGTCCATGATAGAACAAAATGAACAAATGTTTATGGGCAGTATTGAAATCAAGAAGCAAACAAGGCTACAACTAGATACAGTCTTTACAGTGGAAAAAGTAAGTCAGACTCAAGAGCTAAAAATAAACAACAGCATGTTACGCTTAAAGCTAGATACAGGAGCAGAGTGCTTTGTTGTCAATCAAAGACTTTGAAAAGATCGGGAACAGGGACGCACCACTGCTGAAGTCGGGCTGCAAGTTACTTATTCTGGCCACACGATGGAGACAAAAGGTAAGGCAATACTCACGTGTGACTACAAGGAAAAGGAGTTTGAGCTAGAGTTCCAGATTGTAGAGCGAGACTCACCAGCTATCCTAGGCAGAGAATGATGCTCAAAATTAGGACTGGTCAAAAGAGTTTACAAAGTAGACACCAAAGACAACACTGACATCCTGAGCGAATATCAATATCAGTCCAGGCCCCAAAAAATGTCTTAATATACGGTCATAGGTTTTTGTTACACCTAGATGACCCGACCAAGGAATGTCATGAGATAGACAACACATGGGAACGAAATGGCTTGGGAACCACAATCTGGCACACAGAATTCCAACTGCCATCCATCCCCTTTCTGGACAACCACTTACGTAGCAGGAGTCTGTCCTCTACCACATAGGCTACCTTCTGTTTAGCAGCTTGCTCTTGGGACACCACAGAAGAGAAACATTTAGCTAAGCTGGGGTCCTGCTTTTGAGCAATTTTTAGTGTCTCACTGGTCACAGGCAATGTAATTTCACTAGGTGGCTTAGCCATTTCAGGCTTTTCTAACTTAGGCTCCTTCACTTGGCGCTGGGGAGAGGCACTACCCTTATCGTCTGCACCGAGTATGGGGCCAAGTACTGAGTCCTCCAAATCGCACACTGTGCCCAGCCTTTGTGATTGGGCACGAGTCACCACACAGGTTGGGAATGCCGCAGGAAACACACTTCCTAAACTATCAAATGCAGCTGGCTTGTCCTCCAACACTGGTGACACTAACCCTTCTGCAATATCATTTCCCATGACTAGGGTAATACCTTTCACAGGGAGAGAAGGCTGTAGTGCTACCTTGAATCTGCCACTAATCAAATTTGAACGCAGATGAACGAAGTGTAATGGCACAGGCACATAACCCATCTCAATACCTTGCAATAACACACTATACCCACAGTAGGAGTCATTGGACCAAGGCAACACACAGGAGAGAATCACGGACTGCGCTGCTCCGGTGTCTCTCAGAATACGAACAGGAACATCTGTCTTGTCATCCTCTGTTAAAGAGACAGTTCCAGAGGAGATGAAGGGATCATAGCTAGAATCAGAACATGGTACACTAGAGGACTGCTCTAAAGCAATATGCACAGTGTTAACTAAGCCTACCGGTTTAGGTTTGGGCGGGGAGGTAGACTGCGCGTGGCGACTCTGCAGTTTTCTACAGTCAGCTATCACATGCCCAGGGCGGTGACAGTAAAAACATTCACGCTCTTCCTTGACCCTAAAGTTAGAGCTAGGCACCAAGGAAGGACGAGGCAGTGGGTCTAGCGGAACTCTCCGTAGCTCTGTACGAGGTGCTGTAAACATAGTTTTATGGGTGAGCACAAATTCATCAGCCAGCACTGCTGCATGGGACAATGTTGCCACTTTCTGTTCATTCATATAAACTACTAGTTTCTCTGAAATGCTATTCTTGAATTCCTCTATCAATATTAGGTCACGTAAGGACTCAAAATCTGTGCATTTTGTAGCTGCACACCATCTGTCAAACATAACTTCTTTCTCCCTAGCAAACTCAACAAAGGTCTTGTTAGCAGCTTTCCTATGAAATCTAAATTTTTGTCGGTACGCCTCTGGGACTAACTCGTATGCACGAAGCACTGCAGACTTGACACAATCATATTTTAAACCATCTTCCAGGGATAAGGTAGACACAGCCTCCTGAGCTTTCCCTATCAGCTTACATTGTAACAACAGTGGCCATGTATCTTTGGGCCACTGTAGAGAAACCGCTATGCGCTCAAAGACACCAAAATATGAATCCACTTCTGACTCTCTAAAAGGTGGAACTAGCGAGATATTTTTACATATATCAAATTGGTGTGCTGGTGGTGAGGACGGAGACTGCACAGAGACAGGGGACATGGGTGTTAATGACTGTTGAGCTTTCGCCAGAGCCATTTGCCCTTCCAGCTCAAGTCACCGCAGTTGGACCTCTGTATCAAGTTCCATTCTTCTGATCTAAATTTTGCAATAATATTCCACCTGCCTGTCACGCTCACGTTCTCTCTCCTGTGTCTCCAACTCGAGTCGAGCCAATCGGAGCCGCAATCGCGTTGCCTTACTGCCTGACTCAGGTGACCCCGGAGAAGACGATGGTGTATACAGAGGCATAGAAACTCTACTGGGGTATTTCTCTGCCACCTCAGCGTTGGCCTCCGCCTTCGCTGCTGTGCCAGGGCCACCCCGCCCCTCTTCGTCATCCTCCTTGTCTGGAAATCACTCTGCAGCTGCAGGCGTCTTAACAGGAGGAGCGAGTAACACAGGCAGGATCCCCTTCCCTACTAGTGCCTCATACACAATGCGCCTTAACTCTGCCTTTACCAACGTCTTTGGTGCATCAATAGAGTATTCATAGCTTTCAGTCACGTGGTTTCTTCCCTAGCAACCACCAACCTGACGGGCAAAAAGTATCATAGCAACATCGCTCAACATGGCTGCCTACTATTTAGACCACCTCACCCATGAAGAACTATCAAGATACACGACGGTGATAGGAGTGGAGGATTGACACCATTCAAATAGTGTTGGATTCCCTGTCTTCTACTCTATCCGGACACGTTGGAATTATTATCATAACCCCCCGGAGAATCAAAGTTATTGACCTGCAAAGGGTGCCTCCTTGACCGGCTTTTCCCGTGAATAACACCGGTTATGGAGGTGGTACAAACATAAGACTATTATTGCTAAATTCACCATCAGTATACGGTCATTTTGAGCCCTTAACCACCGCGCTGACACCCCGAGAAGATATACTTTTAATATGAAACTCGATCAACCGGGCGTTCACCGGCTGCTGGACGAAACTCCCAACTCCCGCTGTCAGCGAGGCGAGGGAATATTTATATCCGGGAATTCGCTCCTTGCTGTGTCCACGGTGATAGGAGTGGAGGATCGACTCCATTCAAATAGTGTTGGATTCCCTGTCTTCTACTCTATCCGGACACGTTGGAATTATTTTCCTAACCCCCGGAGAATCAAAGTTATTGACCTGCAAAGGGTGCATCCTTGACCGGCTTTTCCCGTGAATAACACCGGTTATGGAGGTGGTACAAACATAAGACTATTATTGCTAAATTCACCATCAGTATACGGTCATTTTGAGCCCTTAACCACCGCGCTGACACCCCGAGAAGATATACTTTTAATATGAAACTCGATCAACCGGGCGTTCACCGGCTACTGGACGAAACTCCCAACTCGCTGTCAGCGAGGCGAGGGAATATTTATTTATGTGTCCACGGTGATAGGAGTGGAGGATCGACTCCATTCAAATAGTGTTGGATTCCCTGTCTTCTACTCTATCCGGACACGTTGGAATTATTTTCCTAACCCCCGAAGAATCAAAGTTATTAACCCGCAAAAAGTGGGTTTTGCCCGCAAAAAGTGCCTTTTGCCCGTCAGGTGGGCGTTTCCACTATGCTGTGACGTCACATGAAAGCTATGAATAGGTGAGCTATGGCACACAAGTCTGCTTTACGGCACTGCTCCAACAATTCTAACGATGGAGCCTCAACAAACTCCCGTACTATGGCTGCCTGCCGCCATCTCAATATTTCTCACAACAAAATTACCAAACCAAACACCACACCCACAATACAATTAATTAACAAAGCACATATAAGCTCCCAGGAAATAAATATTATCCGACGAGCCCCCAATTTATGTTACACTCTCCCTGAGATGTTCGCCACTAGGGAGGGAGAGTGCAACCTCCTGCCTATACTCTGCTAGTAGATGTAAAAATAACAGACGGAAAAGGGTACCTTTTAAAGAAAATGATTTATTGCTAGTGCAACGTATATTTACAAGTGGTTACACATTTACAACATTCATATAACATTAAACAATTAACAAAGAACTACCAAAACTACCGGGGATTAAAAAAGGGTAGGAGAAGGGAGGGAGAAGGACCATGCGAACGGTGTCACAAAATAACAAACACATTCCTAGTCTTCCCTACACCTCTGACCTACCTATACCTCAAACTAACTAACCCGGAACCTAAACTACCTGCTACAGAATTACAGGGCGTGACACCCGCTCGCTTCTTACCTAATGTTTTTAGACAGTGGTTTTCTACGTGATGCAGAGTGTACCCCAGGGTATCTTACCTAGCCCTTCTCCCTTGGCGAGGAAAAGAGAAAACAGGGGTCATCAACACACTAACCACAGCTATGAACAAAAACAACGATTTCTTGGTAACAGATTATACAGACTAGTCAAACAAAACCACTACTTCTCTCTCAAACAAAACACCACCACTTCTCTCTCCCGCTACACATGACAAACACACATTAAGTAGGAGAGGTTCTTCTGGGATTGGATGACCGGGGATGATTGCTGATTGACCACAGGTGAGGGCTGACGAGACAACGATGATGGACAGGAACCAATAACCAATAGGGGAGGAACCACATGCATACCACTTCACCTAGGGGGAGACAAACAAAAGCAAAACAAAAACAGACAGGACACAATACAAAACATACAAGTCTGTAACACACACCAGTGACACACCAGTGCCATCACCTGCACAGTCACCAGTGAAAGGGACTGTGACACCAACTGGGGACAGGGGAGAACCAGTCAAGAGGTCAAGGTGTGGTAGACTGATTAGCAAATCTGACCACCAAAACATTATTCTACTTGAATAGCAACATTTAGTTTAGTAGTAGGCTAAAATAATTGTGTATTCTTGTGTATTTTTGGTTATAACATTCTGTTATCAGATAGAAAGACTTGATTTAAGTTATAGTTTTAAATGGATTTTAAGTTTAAAGACAAAATAAGTTTGAAAGTAACTTTTGGTTGGAATGTTAAAATGAAAAAATAAATATTGTAATGTGTTGAAGTGTAAAGTTGAGAAAACAGGAATATGCTAGTTAATTTGTTTATGGGGAATATCTCTTAAGGGGGAAGATGTGATGTATTGTGAAATATGTTAATATGCCTAACCAGTAGGTGGCGCTCCCTACCTAATTGGATGCAGTCATATGACCTGTAAGATACCTGAATAAGAATCAGTTCAGTAAAGTGATGGTCAACTGCATGTCATGTCTCCGTGTGAGTCATTACTAGTAAGCCCTATCAGTCATTGTTATTAATACAGTAAGACAAGACATATTACAATTATTACTGTTGAGTAGGGATGTAACGATGCCTCGCGATGCAGTTAATTATCGATACAAATATGTGACGATTTAAATCAATGAGATGAAAAATTAATCGCGATACTTTTTGAAATGTATATATATATATATATACACACACACACACACACACACACACACACACACACCCAGGAAAGATCACATGAACTAGAGATAACTGCTACAGTTCAGGCACGTGCCGTGAGCTTTTAGATTGGGTAAGCATAAGATATAGAAATACACATAATTAGACATACACGCTATCAGTGAACGCAGTTTCAAGGAAATGCAATTGTGATGCCCTAGAACCCGCTAATAAACTGTAGTGTCACTTTGTGATCAGATTACCAAAAACAAAAAAAACAGTTGCCAGTTTCGACTATATCAGGGGTGCTCATTGTTCAATCTTTTTTGAACCAAGATCTTTTCAAGTAGCCAGCCTGCTGAAATCTACAAGTCCAGTTTCAACATTGCAAACGCACACATGCACAACACAGACACCATGAAGCAGTTAGGATTTATATTTCAATCAAACGTTTGAGTGGTTTTCATCCAGAATCAGCGGATGTTCTCTTAGTACAGTAATATATTGTTTTTTGGTTATATTTGATCATGTATACGACCAGTGGTGCAAGATTATCAACTGTCCTTTCCTACTGAATTCCAAATGTATTGCCAAAATCCTATGAAATCATCTTTCAAACATGTATCTAATAGTGCTAGTAGTCAATAATAGTCAGACTCTGAGAAGCAATAAGTTACTTCTGCTTCTTCCTGCTATCCGGAGAGAACCCACGTTTCCAGGTATTCAAATCGGTGATAGATGTCATAAACTGATGCTATATGCGGATGACATTCTTTTATTTGTCTCAGATCCAGAACGCTCTCTTTCCTCCCTATTTAGAATCATTGACAAGTTTTCATCTATTTCAGGTTATAAAGTGAACTGGACAAAGTCGGAGGCTCTTCCTCTCTCGCCATATTGTCCCAAATCCCTCTTTCAAGCAGGCACCTTTTCTTGGCCTAAGAAAGGCATTAGATATCTTGGCCTAACATTCCCCCCCTTACTGGCTGACTTAGTTAAAATAAACTTTGTTCCCCTATTGGATAAACTGCGGGCAGATGTAGAGCGGTGGTCTCCACTATTTCTCTCCATGTGGGGCAAAGTAAATATAATTAAGATGACCTGTGTTCCTAAATTTAACTACCTGTTACAAGCTCTCCCAGTCCGAATCCCACTACACTATTTTAAACAATTTGATCAAATTTGTAATAAATTCTTATGGAACAACAAACGTCCTAGAATGAGCCTGCGGAAACTGCAGAGGCCTGTAGACCGAGGAGGTCTTGGTGTTCCTAACCTGTTATATTACCATTATGCTTTCACTCTCAGGCACATGGCACACTGGACTCTGCCTCCAGAGAGAGCCCCCCCGTGGTTCCATATTGAAAGTACCATCTGCACCCCTCTGGCACTCAGGTGCTGTATTACGGCCAGACTAGCCCAAGAGAACCGATCGCACCCTATTTTGTCCCATATACAATGGGTTTGGAAGAGAGTCGCTTACATCTTTAAATTTGACCCCTATCTTCACCAGTCTGCTGGGATCTGGCTGAACCCTAAGCTGTGTATAGATAAATCGCCCTTCTTTTGGAAGCCCTGGTTTCAAAAAGGTATCGAAGTTCTAGGAGACCGAAATCAGGATGGAACGCAAAAATCTTTTGAGGCTCTTAGAAGGGAATTTGATTTACCATACAATCAATTTTGGAAGTATCTACAGCTAAGACACTTAATGGTGCAAACATTTGGCTCCCCCACAATTGCCCCACCTAGTGGTGATACACTTGAATGGTTTTTGAACATTTTTGGACTAGGTCATGAAGCCTCTGCTTACTACTCGAGGATCCTAGTGGCCTCAGACCCAAACATATGGTCCCTTAAACTAGCATGGGAAACAGATTTAAAGGTATCATTTACAGAGGCAGAATGGGGAAGAATTCTCAAGAATGGGAAAAAAATGTCAAGGGAACTCCGAACGAGATTGATCCAATTCAAGATTATTAATAGAATCTACTGGACACCATCCAGGCTACATAGAGTGGGTCTGGTTGACAGCTCGGAGTGCTGGAGGTGTAGTGACAGGAATGGTACTCTAGTGCATATGCTTTGGGGATGTCCAAAAACCCAGGAGTTTTGGCTAGCCATACATGGTTTTCTGGAAAAAATTGTTGGCCATGACATTCCGTTCACCCCCAGTCTTTTTATTTTGGGTGACCCCAAAGCATTAAGTGAGGTGACTCCACCACTCGCCAATTGGATCCAGACTGCGTTAATGCTAGGACGGAAACTATTGGTTAAAGAGTGGAAGGCCTCATCTGCACCAGCACCGTCTCTGTGGCACATTTCTCTTGGGCAGCTGGCAGCCTTAGAACAATTATCATATAGGCTGCTAGAGAAGGTGGAGGATTACCGCTTGAAATGGGGGCAGTATCACTCATATATTGAGAAATAATGGCAATTCCAGCTCATGTAACTAGCAATATTTTGTAATCTTTTTATTTACTTTCATTTATGTATAAATAGCAATATCCCAAATGTAAAATGTGAAAGTAAACTGCTATAAGTAGGATTATTATGCTGTAGATTTATATTGCTGTCCATCACCTTCATGTTTTGTTGTGTCTATTATTTGTCTTTTTAATTTATTGTCCAACGTCAACTGTTACTTGTGATGTATGTCTGTTCATTGTCTGTTTATTGAAAATAATAAAAACTATAAATCATAAAAAAAAAAAACTTCTGCTTCTTCCTTCTTCTGGGATGGGTCCTAGATGAATAGGTGGGCAGATGAGACGGAGTAGAGGAGGATGGTGTCGAATTGTGACTGGAAAGAAGGGAGGAAATGTTTAAGCTTTGGATGTAAAAAATAGCAAGTATACCGATTGGCATGCTGGGAATCATGATTCCAATTCTTATCTTAGAGATACTTACATCGTCCCCACTCTCTCTCTCCTTTTTCTTCACTCCTTCGGGCTCACACTCAGCCGATGTAGAGTCGGGGAGCAGGGGCTCTTTTCTCTGCTCACGTCCATTTTCACTGTCCTAAAAAGAGTTATGAACAGAAAAGCTTTCAGCATGGAAGTATACACTGCATTTCGTTGTCTGGTATTTGTACTCTGCAATGACAATAAAGTTGAATCTAATCTTATTTAATCTTGTGCTACATGCTAACTAGCTACTGATGCTAGTTGTTGGAGCCAAAAAAGCTTTATATTATTATTTATGAAAAGCCACTTGAATGGTATTTTGAAAGTGGTACTTTGGCCCATAAAGACTTTTATTTTGAAAATGGGTGTCGCCCAATCTAAGGACAATTGATATAAGGAAGTGATCTCTCCTTGCTTGGGCTTGATGAGTCCTGACACGTGAGGGTGCGACACAGTTTTTCAACCACATCACGATAAACCACCACATTAGAAAAGATTGATTGTTTTGTTTGTTACGAGTTTTTGTTTGATACAAGTTATTTTGTTTGACAACTTTGTTTTAATAACTTTGCTTTTGAATTCCGATCGGGGAGAGGCCCGACCCAGAAGGGACACACATACAAACAAACATTTACATACGCGTACATACCACACCACACCAACATATTACTTTCGTTTGTTACTTTTATTTGGACAAGACCACTTCAATTCATGGAAAGGTCCAGAGTCTTTGTTGCAAACGGAGGAACTACAAACAAACAGGTGCGTTGAAACCAACACCCACTCATGCCAGGACGATGGCTAATTTGATTAATTTGATAGACATGATAGCCATCACATTAAGTTGAAAAACTTTCGCAAGCTGAAGAACTCGCGCAAATTGGAAACACTGGGAAACGTTCGCCAAGTTGGACATACCTTTCCCGTTGTGTTTGAGACGGAGCCAAGACTGCTCGTTTGGAAGGACATTGGATGCGTGAGTAACGCAAACCTTCAACAGCGCTGTTTGTGCTGTGCTACGGAATTGTTATGTTGTTGTTGGACAGAGTTTAATGCATTGTGTTTATTGATGCTACGTTGCGCTATTGTTATTGTTTTGAGAAGCGCTTTGATATTGTGTTTGATGCACTAAGCGTGGACACCGTCATATAATTAGAATGGCGGATGAATTGAAACCGGACAGCCAGTCTGATGCGGCTGCTGCAGATCAAGATCTGATATTATTGATTGGATCCCGTAGAGCTAAACTGGGAAAATGTACACGGAAAATGAATCAAATAAGACCATTGCTGTGTGCTGATGGAAATGTTAATGACATAACTGAACTAGTTGATGGGTTCAAACTCACATTGAATGAATTTAAGGACATCCATGGAACTGTGCACTCGACGTTATCACAAGAGGCACAACCTGATGATGTGAATTGGTTTGAAATAAAAAATTTGCATTTTGATAATTTTTTGGATGAAGTGGAGGGATGGAAAGCAGAAGTTGCTGAATCTGACAGGAACCAATCAACTGTCAGGCCTGAGGACAGCGTTTCTGTTACACTACCGCCACCAGACATTGGATCCTCTCATAGGAGTGGTGGATCCTCTCATAGGAGTGGTGGATCCTCTCATAGGAGTAGCAGATCATCAAGGGCCTCTACCTCACTCTCAGCCCAACGCATGAAAGTGGAGGTAGAGCGAGCAGAACTAGTGGCTAGAGAGGCTGTATTAGATGAACAGCGTGCTTTGGAAATCGAGGAAGTTGAACTGAAGACAAAGAAAGAGAAATTTAAAATAAGAACTGACATTGTCGGCTCCACCGCCAAATTAAAAGTCATTCAGAAATTTGAAACATCTTCTATACCAAGTGTAAAAGAACATGATGACATGAATGCCTATTATGATGATATGCAAAAGGGACAATCTGTGTCTATGAATCTTGAACAATCACCGGTTGAATATGCTAATATAGGAACAGTGCCTAAAACCCCACTTCAAAAGGTTGTTATTCAAAGGCAGCATCCAAAGCCTACTAACACATTGCACAGTAAAAGAGAACATGATCAAATGTCAACAATGAATAATCAGTCAACAATGACTGATTGATTGTTCAGATTGAAGATCAATGACTGATTGATCTTATCAATCAAGACACCATGTCCAATGTAGAGCAAAAACATGACATCGCTGATATCCTTCTTACTCAGGCCGAAACACCCAATGAGGTCGGGGACCACAACTGAAGATGTGTCGTACTGGTGGCACCACGTGATCATTGCCAAATTCCACTCCACCCAAGAGGACATCTCCAACTCCACTCAATTGTTGTGCTGAATATTTAGGGATTTTAACAACCAGTCCTATTAAGAATCCTTACTCAGCAGAAACTTGCTTTACTTCCTGTGAGGGAAATGAATACATTTGATGGAGACCCAATGGATTTCCTACCCTTTATGCGTGCTTTTGAACATTGTATTGAGGACAAGACAAGTAGCAATCCAGACAGGCTTTATTTCCTGGAACAGTACACCACTGGACAGTCACGAGACTTGGTGCGTAGCTGCATGCATATGCAACCAGACAGAGGCTATGCTGAAGCTAAGAAGCTACTTGAAAAGAACTTTGGAAATGAAATCAAGATAACCAGTGCGTACATGGAAAAAGCCTTGAACTGGCCAAGCATAAAGGCTGAAGATGGAAAGTCACTACACCTCAGTAAAGACTGTAAACAAAGAATGACATGTCAAAACTGTCAGAGAAGGCACCCGACAATGCTTCACATGGAGAGGAGGGAAGATGACAGTTCAGGAGATCATTCGAGAGAGGCGAGGAGCACTGCAGCAACGCATGAAAAGACCACAGTTGGTAGTGCACTTGTTTCTATGAAAACCGGAAAACATACTGGGGCTGGTAAAGAATGTACTCTGGCTATTGTTCCAGTTCTAGTGAAACTTGAAAAAAGTAACAAGACTATCATTACTTATGCTTTCCTGGACCCAGGCAGTTCAGCAACATTCTGTACTGAGAAACTTATGAAACAGCTGGATGCCAAAAGTAAAAGAACCAAGATTCTCTTGAGGACCATGGGTCAGGAAAAGCTGGTTGAAAGCTATGAGATTACTGGACTTGAAGTAGGCAACATCAAAGGTGGCACTTTCATTTCACTGCCAAAGGTGTACACCCAGAGAAAGATACCAGTTACCAAAGACAATATTTTAACTTCTAGGGATATCCAGAAATGGTCATACCTGAACGAAGTATGTTTGACAGAAATTGATGCTGATGTGGAGCTTTTGATTGGAGTGAACACTCCAAAAGCAATGGAACCCTGGCAGGTCATAAATAGCCAAGAAGATGGACCGTATGCGGTTAAAACCCTTTTGGGATGGGTGGTAAATGGGCACACTCAATGGTTGCACCGCTGCTCAGGATGCGGGACGTCAAAATGTATGGGCTAATCGGATCTCAGTGGCCAGTTTGGAAGAAGTCCTCATCCAGCAATATAATCACGACTTTTCAGAAAAACAGTATGAAGGGAAAACTGAATTGTCAGAAGAAGACCGTACATTTATGAAAATTGTATCAGACTCTGTAAGCCTTAAAGATGGTCATTACTACTTGCCATTACCTTTACGTAAGGAGGAAGTATTCATGCCAAACAACCGACATATGGCAGAGCAAAGGACTCGTCATCTCCTCAAACGCTTCAAGAGAGATGAGCCATTTTTGACTGAGTATAAAGGCTTCATGAACGACATGATCAAGAAAGGTCATGCGGAGAAAATCCCTCTAGATCAGGTTACACAGAAAGAAGGAAAGATATGGTACATACCCCACCATGGCGTCTACCATAAACAAAAACAAAAGATCAGAGTTGTATTTGACTGTACAGCATCGTATCAAGGCACATCCCTTAACAGTGAACTCCTGCAGGGTCCAGATTTGTTCAACACACTCCTGGGAGTTCTGCTAAGATTCCGTCAAGAAAAGGTTGCCATGATGGCGGATATTGAGGGAATGTTCCATCAAGTAAAAGTTCGACCAGATCATGTTGATTATTTGCGTTTCTTATGGTGGCCCGATGGCAACACAGACTCAAACTTGGAAGAGTATAGGATGACAGTCCATCTGTTTGGAGCCGTTTCATCCCCAAGCTGCGCCAACTTTGCACTTCAGAGAACCGCAGATGACAACGTTAACCGATATGATGAAGAAGTAGTATCTACCATCAAGCAGAACTTTTACGTTGATGATTGTTTAAAATCAGTAGCTACAGAAGAGCAGGCTATAATGCTAGTGAAAGAGCTCAGAGATGTTTGTGCTGAAGGTGGGTTTAAGTTGACAAAGTGGGTCAGCAATAGTCGAGCAGTGCTGGCTTCAATCCCAAAAGAAGACAAAGCAAAACAAATGAAAGAACTAGACCTGGATCGTGAAAAGCTTCCAGTGGAGAGAGCACTAGGGATACAGTGGAACATTGAGAATGATGCTTTCACCTTTCAGATCAATGTTAGGGCTTTCACACCGGCAAAGAACCGTGCTGGTTCGCGTTCGCAAACCAAGTCTGGAACCGGCCGGCGCGTTCAGACCGAAGCTCAATTGGTTCGGAACCTGAAAAGTTGGTTCGCAGCGGGCACCAAAAAATAGTGGTTCTCAAGCGCGAACCAAAACGTAGAACAGTCACGTCGTCAGTGGGTGTGTCCTATTCTAGGCTTCAGAGACCAGCAAGGAGGAAGTAGACAAAATGTAATCTAATCTAAATCTAATCATTAGTGATCAAAAACAATATCAAAAGTGTCATTATTCTCTCTATCTTCCTCACATGCTCAGCAAACACACACACGCACACGCGCGCGGACATGCGCGAACGCGAATTTCGTAAGCCATTTCTATTCCAGTAATGGAGCAGCTGATTAGTAAAAGAACGCATATAGAAAGTGTCTTTTGTTTTGTTTCACAGAAAATTGTGTTTATTTCAGATACTGGAAGATATTATCCTCTTTTCCAGTGAAGTAGCTGCCATCTAGTTGTGAATTGTTTTGTTTATCCCGCCCCTTCATCACCCAGCGTTGATGACGCGGATGGTTCAGGTTACACTGGTATGAACGCGGGCTCGTTCGCCAGACAGCACCAAGGTTCAGAGGTTTCCGAACGCGAACCGGCACGGTTCTTTGCCGGTGTGAAAGCCCTATGTGAAAAGCCACATACGAACCCTTCATAGGGTGTAGGGCATAGAATGAGCCCTTCGGTTTGAAATACAGCACATGTTATCTGCAGACATAAATAAGAAATATAATATGTACCTTTTATGTCGCCTCTTCACTCCACAACCTCTTCAGAACTGCTTTTCTGAACTTCAAAAACACGTCTCCGGTCCGTTCCACTTATCGTTCCCCCCCAGAACACTTCCGTTGTGAGAACACTTCCGTTGTGTTGTGAACTGAATTGCAGCGTTTTTCTACACTTCCGTTGTGTTGTGAGCTATATGCAGCACGTTTCTCTATATGCAGCGCGTTTCCGGTATTTGCAGCGCGTTTCTCTATATGCAGCGCGTTTCCGGTATTTGCAGCGCGTTTGCCCTTGTCGGCCACCGTAGGCATGAACATTTAAAAACATGTAAGAAAAATAAATAAATAAAATGTATATAGTTGATGGCTGATAAATCATGTCTAAAAAATGTTGACATTATCTTGTATTTATCATTGTATTTACAGGAAAAATTCACAAACAAACTTCAAACAAACTTGATTCATGAATTTTGTTGGAATCAAGTAAACCATTTGTGCATGTTTAAACCTACATCTAGCATCTGTACTTTTCTATACACTACCGTTCAAAAGTTTGGGGTCACTTAGAAATGTCCTTATTTTTTAAAGAAAAGCACAGTTTCTTTCAATGATGAGAACATTAAATTAAATTGAAATACACTCCATTGTTAATGTGGAAAATGGCTATTCTAGCTGCAAACATCTGGTTTTTAATGGAATATCTACATAGGTGTGTAGAGGCCCATTTCCAGCAACTGTCACTCCAGTGTTCTAATGGTGCATTGTGTTTGCTAATTGTGTTAAGAAGCTAATGGATAATTAGAAAAACCTTGAAAACCCATGTACAATTACGTTAGCACAGCTGAAAACGGTTTTGCTGGTTAGAGAAGCTATACAAATGGCTTTCCTTTGAGCTAGTTGAGTATCTGGAGCATCACATTTGTAGGTTCGATTATACTCTCAAAATGGCCAGAAAAAGAGAACTTTCATATGAAACTCGACAGTCTATTCTTGTTCTTAGAAATTAAGGCTATTCCATGTGAGAAATTGCCAAGAAACTGAACATTTCCTACAACGGTGTGTACTACTCCCTTCAGAGAACAGCACAAACAGGCTCTAACCAGAGTAGAAAGAGAAGTGGGAGGCCCCGGTGCACAACTGAGCAAGAAAACAAGTACATTAGAGTCTCTAGTTTGAGAAATAGACGCCTCACAGGTCCTGAACTGGCAGCTTCATTAAATGGTACCCGCAAAACGCCAGTGTCAACGTCTACAGTGAAGAGGCGACTCCGGGATGCTGGCCTTCTAGGCAGTGTGGCAAAGAAAAAGCCATATCTGAGACTGGCCAATAAAAGGAAAAGATTAATATGGGCAAAAGAACACAGACATTGGACAGAGGAAGATTGGAAAAAAGTGTTATGGACAGACACATCGAAGTTTGAGGTGTTTTGATCACACAGAAGAACATTTGTGAGATGCAGAACAAGTGAAAAGATGCTGGAAGAGTGCCTGACGCCATCTGTCAAGCATGGTGGAGGTAACGTGATGGTCTGGGGCTGCTTTGGTGCTGGTAATGTGAGAGATTTGTACAAGGTAAAAGGGATTTTTAATAAGGAAGGCTATCACAAAATTTTGCAACGCCATGCCATACCCTGTGGACAGCGCTTGATTGGAGCCAATTTCCTCCTACAACAGGACAATGACCCAAAGCACACCTCCAAATTCTGCAAGAACTATTTAGGGAAGAAGCAGGCAGCTAGTATTCTGTCTGTAATAGAGTGGCCAGCGGAGTCACCAGATCTCAACCACATTGAGCTTTTGTGGAAGCAGCTTGACCGTATGGTACGCAAGAAGTGCCCATCAAGCCAATCCAACTTGTGGGAGGTGCTTCAGGAAGCGTGGGGTGACATTTCTTCAGATTACCTCAACAAATTAAACACTAGAATGCCAAAGGTCTGCAATGCTGTAATTGCTGCAAAGGGAGCATTCTTTGACGAAAGCAAAGTTTGAAGGACAAAATTATTATTTCAAATAAAAATCATTATTTCTATCCATGTCAATGTCTAGACTATATGTGTGGTGGCCTGGGAAAACCCTTCACATGGTGGCATTTTGACATTTTCATTTTTTAATATTTCCATAAATTAGAAGTTCTCAGCTATTCATAACTGGTTGAATGACTGAGATAGCCCTTTATTTTAAAAAGTTATGAGCATTTTAATGTAGCATGTCAAAAAAAGTGAAAGGGGAGAAATCCTCCCCTTTCTCCTCCGGGTCGGGGGAGGAGCCTATGCAGATCGGCCGGTCTCGTTTGTCTGCTTGTGATGCGGTGGTAGTCTGCTCGCCTCGTCGGTATGCGAGGGACAGATCCATTTGTGTGTCTTCTAGTTAAGATTTTATTACTTTATGCTTATTGTGAGCATCAGTAAACTGGCAATAACACAGGTGGAAGTATCGTCTCTCCTTTCGCTCATGTGTGCGTGCGTTGCTTAACTGAGAATGAGACACGTTCAACGTGATGTTGTTTCGCTAGCAAACTACCCGCCACAAAAACATCAAAATAAGTACTTTCTCTTTTGTTTTCTTAAAATGTTTATTCACCATAATGTAGTATGGAGTTCAAAGTACTAGAATACCACATAATATCAAAATCGCGATTTCCATCTATATTTGCTCTTTGCCACGAACGAACGCCAGCGACATCCGACGGGTTTTCCCAGGCCACCACACATATTTTCTATTCATTTTGCAACTCATTTCATAAATAAAAGTGTGAGTTTTCATTGAAAACACAAAATTGTCTGGGTGACTCCAAACTTTTGAACGGTAGTGTATGTATATATCTTGTTTGGGAAAACCTTTTTCTAGGTGAAAACCCCCCCAAAATATACAGTACATATAGCAAAACAATGTTCTCAGGTAGGTATTTCATCGAAATAAGAAATTAATTCAGAAATAAAATCTGAATCTAGACTGTTCTCTTCAGCAGTGTTGTTAAGCATTAGAGTGTTAACGGAAACATCTGTAGTACTAGAAATACATTTATTACAACATTTGATTATGATTCCTAGAAGCATAAAACAGATGATAATAAAATAAATATAATAGTGATGGTTCTGATGAGATTTCCAACTCCTGAAAAAAACTGTGTCAAAGAACTCTAGAATGTTCCAACCATGTTCTTTATGTAAATCCTCCACACCTTCTTGTTGGATTCATGTGAGGGCAGGTGAATAGTCCCAGTTTTAGAGATGCTGGGTCTTTTCACTGAGTGTCCGCGTCTATCTTTCTTCATATCGGACGTACACAAATAGAGATTTGTATATAATTCTAGAAAATACAAATCTCTATTTGTGTACGGCCGATATGAATAAAGATAGACGCGGACACTCAGTGAAAAGTGATAGTTAGTCATATCCAGACTGCCCTAATTTTCTTGGGAAAAACAATCAACAAGCACAAGATCGTGGTCCTCCTTCTCTTCTCTCTCCCTCTCAATCTCCAACCAGCACTTCCCCCTGACCCCCTCCCACACAATCACGCACTAACCCTCTCCCCAAAATAATTCCCATTACAATACGAGTCTAACAGTAAACATAGGCCTACTGTATATCAATGTGAGTCTAACAGTAAACATAGGCCTACTGTATATCAATATGAGTCTAACAGTAAACATTGGCCTACATATCAAAAGTCTCACAGTAGACATCACGTTGAAGACACGTCAATTAAAACTCGGGACCTAACGTTACTCTGTAACCTGGCACAACATGAACACTTTGAAATGTCAACAAGGATAATACACAAATTACAGACTATAGTCCATGGTCTATTGGTCACATCCAGCATAGAAATGGCACCAGATTTATTGGGCCAAATGATACAGGAAGCTCATGGGCTAGCCCATGTAGCTAGGGGGGAAGTAAGAAGGAAGATCACAAAGGAATATGGGTTTTGAGCTCCATGTTTACTGGAACAGATTGACCATAGGTGGATGCGTGGTCTGTTTGAAAAACAACATCAGAGCAGTAACACCAGTGGGGTCTGGGCATATCCCTACCCCAACCTGGTACATCGCTGCGTTAAGGCACCCAGAGAGGTGGATGAGGAGGAGCTACAACAACAGTCAGTAATACAGTACAGTATTCTATCAAGGTATTCTATCAAACAAACCAAGGTCAAGGGTACTCCGCCTCCTTTAAAAGTTTCCATCCTTGAATGGGACATTTGAGATAAGTCACTCCTGCTTTCACGTCCACTCGGTCAAATGTGTTGCTTTTCATATGACCCTGGGGCACGGCTTCTTTTTTGTGTTCAACTTTTTCTATGATTTCATAAAAATTGAGCATGAGTTCTTGTTGATCAAATCCCAAACTTGGGATTTGACACCTGTAGGCCTACATGAGTGTTCTGTGTGAGAGAAATACAGAGAAATCTATTCTTAACGCAAAGGAGACAGCAAGAAGCTAATTTGTTTTATAAAGTTAGACATACTCTGCACAAAGGAGAACTACAGTGGACATGTACTGAAAAATAATGAATATGTCACATGTAACCAAATGAGGCAAAGGAATTACATAACACAGTGTGTGGCTGTGCCTAAAACTTTTGTTTGTTATATTGAGTGAGCTCTTCAATACTTACAACTTTCACAATATGAAAAAGACACATTTAAATAAATAAATAAAAAAGGTTTTTTGATCATTTGAGAACTGTCGGCATTCAGCTCTTTTCACCAGACCTTGTCACATATGACCATTACCTGCAACGTACAAGAGGATATGGCTCAGTACCAAGAAGAAACAAAAGAATCATACCCTGACCTTTCATCAGAGGTTATTTTGACCACACTTCAGATTTTATCTTTACGTATCTAGAATTTTAAACAAAAAACAACACCTGTGTGACCTGGCTGGACTGGAGTTGTGGAAGAGGAGGTAGGACGTAGTGAGGTGTGTATATAAGGATGGATGTTGGTGTGCTACACTACTGAGAGTGATCCAGAAGCTTCTGTTAGACCTTGATTAGACCTACTCTACTCTACACCATGCAAGCCTTCATTCTGTTGACCATCAGCCTGGCTGTTGGTAGCTTGGCCCAAAGACCTGAACATTGCTGTAAGTAAGAATTAGATTTTAGATTGATAATTATATCTATGGTACTAAATGGTAAAACTATGGTAAATTCACTGTTTCATAAATGCTTTTGATTTGAAATACCAGGATGCATCTCTAGGAAATTGCTTTGTTCCATTTGTTGCTTCTTCATTCAATGTAACAAATGTGTCGTTTTTTGTTTGTTTTGTTGTTTAACATTGAAGCATCCCCACGTCCCATGGAGGGCATGCAGGCAGTGGTATGTCATTTTCTGGGAGATCATTATTTTGTCTCTAGGACTCAATGTTCAAATGTAAGCAGAAATAGAATTTACGAATAACCCAAGAATGATATAATGTTCATTTCTTATCACATGTAACAGATGATGACCAAGGAGGGTCATAGTGCCATTGAGAGATTTGCAATTGACGGACAGAAGGAATACCGCCAAACTGTCGAGACACTCGACGGCAAGACCACCGTTTTAGAAGCCCTGCATTTCTTTGAGGAGGTAACATTGTTTAACCTTCTAATTACAAATGCATATTCTATTGAATTGCATTGTTAATGAAGTATACAATACATTTGGAGGGAACAAAGTGGAGCAGAGTTCTGCCATCTTAGGAGACTGGAGGAGAATTAGTTTAAGACTTTATTGCAGTGGTTGATACTGATACAGCTGATACTGTATGTTTGTGCAGTAAAAATCAGTAAACATCATTGTAACATCTTGTCCTTCTTTTATACTCTTGTACTTGTCCTTCCTCAGGGTGTGTATTATGAATGGAATCGCCACACCAAAACCTGTGTATCAGCCACCATTCCCAAGCAGCGGTTCCCCTTCGGGACTCCCAAGCATGCCCACTTCCATTCACAAGCGATCATTGGAACCTTTTCTGCTCGTGGAGAAGGTCTGCTGGTAAACAACTGGGTTGGAAGGATACCCGAGCTTAAGGGTGAGTTACTTGATGTGTAAGCTATGTAGTCTAAAAAACCTACCTCATGTTTTCCAATATCATAAAAGCTTCTCACCTACCATGATCACCATTCCCAGTCAAGCTCCACTGGCATAGTGACTATCATGACTGATAGTCTGATGTATATGTTCTCTTCACAGCAAGCTACTTCATGACTTTCACTGCCCATGGATGTATACCCATTGCCAGCATGGTCAAATTTGAGAAGGAAGGCGAAGTCTTCAACAGGTTAGTGGTATACTATATGTAATGCTTAAAATTGCATAATTTTAAGTCATGCTAACATGAATGAATGTTGTCTTATGATCAATCTTATCTCTGAGAGAAATGCTGCCTCAGTATCCCAGAGGTCTACATTCTTTTATCCTCCACTAGAGAACTCTAATGTGACCCCTTTCTTTTCTATTCCCAGCTACTACGATATTGTGCATGGAATTGAGAATCCCAACGTCTTCATCCCTCCTTCTTTCTGTGTGGAATTATAACCATTCAGTGGTGGAACATCTACATGTCCTCTTTGAAATTCAACAGTGTTGATGTAAAGAATGTTGATTTGCCCCTAATTTGCCAGCATGATCTTATTAAATAATTCTCAAATAAACAATTCATGCCATTGTTAACACAAAGTGGGCAGATTTTAACTTTGAGGGGATTAAAATGATTTATTAATAAACATTATATTCAAAATATATAATGCTTTCTGTTTTTACCTGGTGCCCATGAAACCTATTCAGCGTGGAACTGTTGTTTATTAAGTTACTTGTTGGATACTAAAATGAAGAATATCATTCTGAGTAGTTTAAGACTATTTATTGAAACACAGGTACAAAAATGTTGAGCTGGATTCTGGTCTGGTCGATTGAGAGAGAGAAGAGAGAGAGAGAGGAGCTGCGTGGTCAAGATGAGAGAGAGAGAGAGGGGGCTCGGACCCACTCCCTTATTTATAAACAATAGTATGTAAATACAGTCACAAACAATGGCCTATCACCTTCACTGTATAGATGGTTGAGGTGTGAAGAGTAGGAGACCCCAATATGATGTCACCTGGCCTAAAAGTCATTCCAGGTTAAAGTTCAAGTCAGATTCACAGGAAGTCATTCTAACAATGCCCATATAAGGACAACACTTCCTGAGGCAAAAGCATATGGCCCTTAAGACAAAGGATGTGTTTACAAGGTGTCATAACCCCCCCTGTCAGGAGACATCCCTTCATAGCATACAGGCCCATACCATGTGTGTGTTTTAAGTACAATATACTACAGAATCAAAAAGGGTTCTACATGGAAGTGGTCACTGCTCTAACTATTGACAATTCTTACTCAATTGTTAAACCTTTAGTCAAACCTGAGGACACATAAACACACATCATAAAACACACATCCTGCATAGAAATGGCTTTACCCAGGGCAAGCCATGACACAGTTTGACATTACTCACCCACTACATTGTTTATCTCAGTCCTGTATTGTATGATCAATTACCACCTATTACTTCTCAGTGACTAATCTTCTCTCATGTTCTTATAGTCCTGGTTGTCTAATCATGGTTGTTCCCTCTGCTTTAAAGAGGAAGGGCTTTAAAATGCACTTAAAGATATTCACTTACAACTTAAAATGAATCCTATTTATTTATTTATTTATCTGCTGGAGAAATGGGAGAGTGTGTGTGTGTGTGTGTGTGTGTGTGTGTGTGTGTGTGTGTGTGTGTGTGTGTGTGTGTGTGTGTGTGTGTGTGTGTGTGTGTGTGTGTGTGTGTGTGTGTGTGTGTGTGTGTGTGTGTGTGTGTGTGTGTGTGTGTGTGTGTGTGTGTGTGTGTGTGTGTGTGTGTGTGTGTGTGTGTGTGTGTGTGTGTGTGTGTGTGTGTGTGTGTGTGTGTGTGTGTGTGTGTGTGTGTGTGTGTGTGTGTGTGTGTGTGTGTGTGTGTGTGTGTGTGTGTGTGTGTGTGTGTGTGTGTGTGTGTGTGTGTGTGTGTGTGTGTGTGTGTGTGTGTGTGTGTGTGTGTGTGTGTGTGTGTGTGTGTGTGTGTGTGTGTGTGTGTGTGTGTGTGTGTGTGTGTGTGTGTGTGTGTGTGTGTGTGTGTGTGTGTGTGTGTGTGTGTGTGTGTGTGTGTGTGTGATCAACCTGATGGCAGTGGGGTTGTTGGGGTCCACAACCTGGATAGACTCCCACTGGACCACTGGCTTGTTGGCCTTAGATGAGCGGTGCACATCAGGGTAGTTCTGGTCAGGAGTGAAAAGAGGCAGAGGTGTGGTTGGTCTGTTCCCTTTGGAGACCAGGGACTTGTCCGCTGGACCACTCCTGCCCTGAAGACCAGGTTTCTTCTTTGACTTGCGCTTTCTTCTTATCTGAAAGTGGTCAAAGATTGTTATGAATTAACATGCAGACAAGGAACAAGCAAATTACCCAACTTCAAATTAATTTGGATCTAGGAGCAACAATATCAACTTTGGGGCATATTTATTTTCTGTCTATTAAACACAGTTTAGAGATCTTGCGAAATCAAGGTAACGGGCAGGGAAATAAACACCATTAAAGCCATTTGGACGGAACGTGACAAATTGTAGCGGGAAGTGATCACCGCGTCATTCGAAATCACCTTCGCTACACTTATTTTCCCATCATTGATTAATGATGGATTTTAACACAACTAATGACATGACGAATGTATAGCCAGGCTATCACGACTCCTATGCATGTTTTTAAATTATTATTATTGTTTTCTTCTGTCACATGGCTACATTATCAATAAAATATTGAGCCTGTTATTTCAGACAGTATTGACTGCTATGTATCAACTTGAATTTGAGCTATGTTTATTTGTTTCTGAACATTAATTTAGAAATGTGCTCGCTACCATGGATATTGCCACGGCACTGTTCCATATGTCATCTATTATGACGATGAGTTCCAGAATCTTTGGATATGCAGCAATATATTTAGAATCAGAACTATTGCTTTGTTGTTTTCTACGGATTACATCTAAAATCACAACTTTTATTCACACACTTGAATCTATATGAACTTATGAGCAAACACAAAGGAAGATCTACAATGAAAAGCGTGAGTAACATTTGTGTATCATAATAATCTTAACAAGTTGCCTACAGTTATTGTTTAGAAAATAGCTTAGAAACATGGAAATGTCAAAATTGATGGGTAGCCTAATTGGCCATATATTAATAAACTGTATGTTGTTCCAAAAAAAACACCCCAAAGTTGATATTGTTGCTCCTAAATCCAAATTAATTTGAAGTTGGGTAATTTGCTTGTTCCTTGTCTGCATGTTAATTCATAACAATCTTTGACCACTTTCAGATAAGAAGAAAGCACAAGTCAAAGAAGAAACCTGGTCCTCAGGGTAGCAGTGGCCCAGCGGACAAGTCCCTGGTCTCCAAAGGAAACAGACCAACCACAGCTCCGCCTCTTTTCACTCCTGACCAGAACAACCCTGATGTGCACCGCTCATCTAAGGCCAACAAGCCAGTGGTCCAGTGGGAGTCTATCCAGGTTGTGGACCCCAACAACCCCACTGCCATCAGGTTGATCATGAGGAGGGTTAGAGGTCAGAAGACTGGTCTTGTCCCCAGCTATCCCAGCAGGTCACACAGTGCCCAGGTCTGTCCCAGAATGCTCTGCAGCAGAGACACGGAGAGGGCAGTGCCAGTCAGGTGCCAGGCAGTCTTTCCTGCAACTTGACAGGGCAGGGGCTGGTCGAGAGTCCCCCCGCTATAAAGAGAAGGTATCACCAGTTTGCCAGGCCTAAATGGGTCATCAAGACCCTCAAAAAGCTCCCAGGGAAGATGCGGGCGAGGCTGATAGCCCTTGGTAGAGCCCCCAACCCCCCCCAGACTGGCAGCAGGAAGCGCAAGAGAGCAGCCAGCCAGAGTGAAGCAGGAGATAACAGCAGCTCAGCCAAACGCTCCCGCAGTAGCCAGCCCAGCAAGTAAAGGAGGAGAGCACGCAAGCATGTGCACAACAATGGCACTTAAATGACACTCACACACACATACACACACCAACATACACCCTGCGCACCACACAACACCCCCCCCCTTCCACACACACTCTCCAACCCCCCTGCCCTCCACACACGCACACACACTCACACACACACACACACACACACACGCACACCAACATACACCCTCTGCACCACACAACACCCTCCCCCTTCCACACACATGACACACACTCTCCAACCCCCCCGCCCTCCACACACACACACACACACACACACACACACACACACACACACACACACACACACACACAAACCACATACACTCTTCCCTTTCTTCAGCAGATCAAAAAAAGAATAAATTGGGTTTATTTTAATTTGTGAATTTGTCTTTTTTATGCATTCCAATATGATTTCAGCATTGGCCCCCTGGACCAAAGCCATTCCTCTTTAAAGCAGAGGGAACAACCATGATTAGACAACCAGGACTATAAGAACAAGAGAGAAGATTAGTCACTGAGAAGTAATAGGTGGTAATTGATCAAACAGTACAGGACTGAGATCCACAATGTGGTGGGTGAATAATGTCAAACTGTGTGATGGCTTGCCCTGGGTAAAGCCATTTCTATGCAGGATGTGTGTTTTATAATGTGTGTTTATGTGTCCTCAGGTTTGACTAAAGGTTTAAGAATTGAGTAAGAATTGTCAATGGTTAGAGCAGTGACCACTTCCATGTAGAACCCTTTTTGGTTCCATGCTGAATAGGTTTTATAGGCACCAGGTAAAAACACAAAGCATTATATATTTTGAATATAACGTTTATTAATAAATCATTTTAATCCGCCCACTTTGTGTTTACAATGGCATGAATAGTTTATTTGATATTTTTTTAATAAGATCATGCTGACAAATTAGGGGCAAATCAACATTCTTTACATCAACACTGTTACTTTGAATTTCAAAGAGGACATGTAGATGTTCCACACTGAATGGTTATAATTCCACACACCAATAAGGAGGGATGAAGACATTGGGATTCTCAATTCCATGCACAATATCGTAGTAGCTGGGAATAGAAAGAAAGGGGTCACATTAGAGTTCTCTAGTTGAGGATAACATAATGTAGACCTCTGGGATCCTGAGGCAGCATTTCTCTCAGAGATAAGATTGATCATAACACAACATGAATTCATGTTAGCATGACTTAAAATTATGCAATTTTAAGCATTACATATAGTATACCACTAACCTGTTGAAGACTTCGCCTTCCTTCTCAAATTTGACCATGCTGGCAATGGGTATACATCCGTGGGCAGTGAAAGTCATGAAGTAGCTTGCTGTGAAGAGAAGATATACATCAGACTAACAGTCATGATAGTCACTATGCCAGTGGAGCTTGACTGGGAATGGTGATCATGGTAGGTGAGAAGCTTTTATGATATTGGAAAACATGAGGTAGGTTTTTTTAGACTACATAGCTTACACATCAAGTAACTCACCCTTAAGCTCGGGTATCTTTCCAACCCAGTTGTTTACCAGCAGACCTTCTCCACGAGCAGAAAAGGTTCCAATGATCGCTTGTGAATGGAAGTGGGCATTCTTGGGAGTCCCGAAGGGGAACCGCTGCTTGGGAATGGTGGCTGATACACAGGTTCTGGTGTGGCGATTCAGGTTCTGGTGTGGCGATTCCATTCATAAAACACACCCTGAGGAAGGACAAGTACAAGAGTATAAAAGAAGGACAAGATGTTACAATGATGTTTACTGATTTGTACTGCACAAACATACATTATCAGCTCTGTGTTCCAACCACTGCAATAAAGTCTTAAACTAATTCTCCTCCAGTCTCCTAAGATGGCAGAACTCCATTTTGTTCCCTCCCAATGTATTGTATACTTAATTAACATTGTAATTCAATAGAATATGCATTTGTAATTAGAAGGTTAAACAATGTTACCTCTTCAAAGAAATGCAGGGCTTCTGTAACGGTGGTGTTGCCGTCGAGTGTCTCGACAGTACGGCGGTATTCCTTCTGTCCGTCAATTGCAAATCTCTCAATGGCACTATGACCCTCCTTGGTCATCATCTGTTACATGTGATAAGAAATGAACATGATATCATTCTTGGGTTATTCGTAAATTCTATTTATGCTTACATTTGAACATTGAGTCCTAGAGACAAAATAATGATCTCCCAGATAATGACATACCACTGCCTGCATGCCCTCCATGGGACGTGGGGATGCTTCAATGTTAAACAACAAAACAAACAAAAAATGACACATTTGTTACATTGAATGAAGAAGCAACAAATGGAACAAAGCAATTTCCTATAGATTCCTCCTGGTATTTCAAATTAAAAGCATTTATGAAACAGTGAATTTACCATAGTTTTACCATTTAGTACTATAGTACTATTTAGTACTATACATAATTATCAATATAAAATCGAATTTTTACTTACAGCAATGTTCAGGTCTTTGGGCCAAGCTACCAACAGCCAGGCTGATGGTCAACAGAATGAAGGCTTGCATGGTGTAGAGTAGAGTAGGTCTAATCAAGGTCTAACAGAAGCTTCTGGATCACTCTCAGTAGTGTGGCACACCAACATCCAAGGTGGCCTTATATACACACCTCACTACGTCCCACATCCTACCTCCTCTTCCACAGCTCCAGTCCAGCCAGGTCACACAGGTGGTGTTTTTTGTTTAAAATTCTAGATAAGTAAAGATAACATCTGAAGTGTGGTCAAAATAACCTCTGATGAAAGGTCAGGGTATGATTCTTTTGTTTCTTCTTGGTACTGAGCCATATCCTCTTGTACATTGCAGGTAATGGTCATATGTGACATGGTCTGGGGAAAAGATCTGAATGCCGACAGTGATCAAAAGTATTGAAGAGCTCACTCAATATAACAAACAACAGTTTTAGGTACAGCCACACACTGTTTTATGTAATTCCTTTGTCTCATTTGGTTAAATGTGACATATTCCTTATTTTTCAGTACATTACTGTAGTTCTCCTTTGTGCAGAGTATGTCTAACTTTATAAAACAAATTAGCTTCTTGCTGTCTCCTTTGCGTTAAGAATAGATTTCTCTGTATTTCTCTCACACAGAACACCCATGTAGGCCTACAGGTGTCAAATCCCAAAGTTTGGGATTTGATCAACAAGATCTCATGCTCAATTTGTATGAAATCATAGAAAAAGCAGAACACAAAAAAGAAACCGTGCCCCCGGGTCATATGAAAAGCAACAAATTTGACCGAGTGGACGTGAAAGCAGGAGTGACTTATCTCAAATGTCCCATTCAATGATGGAAACTTTTAAAGGAGGTGGAGTACCCTTGACCTTGGTTTGTTTGATAGAATACCTTGATAGAATACTGTACTGTATTACTGACTGTTGTTGTAGCTCCTCCTCATCCACCTCTCTGGGTGCCTTAACGCAGTGATGTACATTGTACCAGGTTGGGGTAGGGATATGCCCAGACCCCACTGGTGTTACTGCTCTGATGTTGTTTTTCAAACAGACCACGCATCCACCTATGGTCAATCTGTTCCAGTAAACATGGAGCTCAAAACCCATATTCCTTTGTGGTCTTCCTTCTTACTTCCCCCCTAGCTACATGAGCTAGCCCATGAGCTTCCTGTATCAATTGGCCTAATACATCTGGTGCCATTTCTATGCTGGATGTGACCAATAGACCATCGACTAGAGGCTATAATTTGTGTATTATCCTTGTTGACATTTCAAAGTGTTCATGTTGTGCCAGGTTACAGAGTAACATTAGGTCCCGAGTTTGAAACATTGACGTGTCTTCAACGTGAGACTTTTGATATGTAGGCCTATGTTTACTGTTAGAATCATATTGATATACAGTAGGCCTATTATAACAATCAGACCTGTAATGTGGTAAATCTGTGTGTAACAGGTTCGGGCACAGAGGGAGACAGACAATAGGTTTTGGCAGTTTAGGAATGGGTTTTATTTGGAGCAGCTGGTCTGGAGTCCGGTTTGGCTGAGCCTCGCTCAGGCGAGAACGTCCCCGCTCGCTTCCTGCCCGACCCTTCCGGTCGCGGCTCTCCTGTAGCGCTCTGGACGTCTCTCTGCACCCAACTCTCCGCTGCTTCTCCCCGCTTCCTCCGTTCTCTGGTTACTGCGTCCTACTCTGGATCCCGGGGGAGAACAAAGCAACACATTAAGAGCGCGCGTTGATGAGGCCCCAATTGGCATCAGCCGGTGCCAATTGCGCCCTCATCCCTTCACCAACTGTCCTATAGCTCCCTCTGCAGGTCGGAACGCGTCATGTTCCCCACACTGTGCTATAGCAAAATCGGATTCTTTTATGGATAATGTCAACTTCCCTCTGCTAAAGTAATGAAATGATACATGACATGAGAAAAATGGCTTGAATCATCAATAAACTGTATTTCGAAATCAAATGAAGGTTCACAACAAAATATGTACAACACAAATAACAATCCCTAACCAATCCCGTTTGTCCGCCATGCGAACTATAGCTTAATCAGAGAGAATGAGTCCCAACAACCCTAGCCTATTAGGTGGTTCCACTTGGTTCCATGCTGAATCAAAGTCATTTACTAGTCCAACGCAGGACGGAAAAATGTACGGCGCAAGGAGACTGATCAGTCTTACTTACCGCCCCCCCCAAAAATGCAATTGCATAAAAATCCAAAAGAAAACAAAATAGATCGGTCTCACCCGCTCCTTGGAGAGATGTGGAACAGCGATGAGCGTCGAGCAGAATCGGCTTGGTCAACCCTTGCGATGACCCTTGCACAGACAACGGTGATAAAAAGAGTCTCTGTGATCTCCGTGGATAAACTTGATTTCCCCGGATCAATCCCTCAAACCTTTGTCCGTCAGTGTGGTAACCTTAGCCGCTGCAATATTTAAACTGGCGCGACTCGTACATGACTCTCTCCCAAACATTTCTCTCAATTCTCCCTCAAAAAACTACTCGACCCCTCCCTTATAGACCCCTCCCTTATAGCAGACAGGTGCCTCCAAAAGTGCGTCTTCCCCAGATTAACTCATACATTGCCAATGGAATTCGTATAGAACAGACAGAAACAAATGACATTTCAACAGACATGACATGTTTCTTTTTCATTTACCCATTCCATATATAACTTTGAGGACATTGCATTTCAATAACTCTGAGGGGTAGTGGTGGTCTAGTGGATAGTGAGTTGGACTTGTGATCGGAAGGTTGTGAGTTCAAATCCCGCCTGAAGCCACACCACTACTAGTGTGCCCTTGAGTAAGGCACTTAGCCCTCAGTTACTCCAGGGGGAATGTCCCTGTAATTCGTAATTGTAAGTCGCTTTGGATAAAAGCGTCTGCTAAATGGCAAAATTATTATTAAATTAATAACTCCTTTCATACGTTATTTTCTGGGTAATTAATTATAGTACACTATATATATTTATGGCACATGTGGCAGTGCCACAGATTCCCCCCCCCCCCGCCGGAGGTACCGGGGTCTAAACCCCAAAGTAGGGCTTCAAATTGACAACATTCAGAGTGTCAACCTTTTGTGTCTGGTCGTTCCATTGGACTCGGTAATTCAGGGGACCTGACTTTCTCAGGACAGTGGCTGGACCTGACCATTTGGGCGCGAGCTTGGCTGAGAAGTAGTCTGACGCTTTTGAGAGAGGGTGTGTTCTGACCCAGACCAAATCTCCCTGCAGGAATTGTGCACCTCTCCTGCGGGCATTGTAATATTTGGCTTGTCTGGCTTGGCACACTCCCATCCTCTGTTTGACTTGTTTAGCTATTTCCTGTTGTCGTTCCAGGAGCTGATAGGGCGACTGCTGTGGTGACGGTGCTGTGGCTATGAGCCGCTCCAGTGGTCCCTTCAGAGCCCTCCCCAAAGTCAGCTCTGCTGGGGTTCTTCCGGTGGACTCGTGCATCGCTGAGTTGATGGCGAAGCGGAATTCACGTATCCACCGATCCCAGTTCTTGTGACACCCCTCAACATATCATGGTCATGGTCTTAATTGTTCGGTCTTAATTGTTCGGTTTGCCCTCTCTGTGAGGTTCGCTTGTGGGTGGTAGCTGGTGGTGAACTTCTGGGTCACTTCCCAGGTCTTGCAGAGATCGGCCATCACCTGACCTGTGAACTGTGGTCCACGATCTGAGACCAGTTGTCGGGGAACTCCAAACCTGGTGAAGATATCTTCTGTGAGAATGGCGGCGATGCGATGCGCCTTGCTGTCCTTCAGAGGGAACATCTCCACCCATCTGGTGAAATAATCCACCAGCACAAGCAGGAAGATATTTCCCTTCTTGCTGCGGGGAAAGGGCCCCATCAGGTCCAGTCCCAGGGTGTCCCCAGGTTCTTCCACCTGAGTCGATTGCAGAAAGCCAGCTGGCTTCTGGTTGTCTGGTTTGTACTGCTGACAGGTGAGGCAGTTCTTGACGTGAGCCCAGACATCCTTCCGGACGGATGTCCACCAGGCCACTTCTAAGACCCGAAGAAGAGTCTTCAGCCTGCCCAAATGTCCCCCCAATGGATGATCATGGAAGTAATTCAGGAAGCATGGAATCAGACTCTTCGGGACAACCAGCTGGAACTTGTCCCCCTCTCCTTTCACAGGGTTTCGTCGATAGAGTACTCCTTGAATCTTCACGAACCCGATGCGGTCCGACTTGTTAGGAGCCTCCAGGGAGCTGACATCAGGGTCCTTCTCCTGTGCCTCTGCTATCTCAGCCAGCGTCAGCGGTAGATCTGAGATGCAGGGTGAGGTGGCAATGGCTATGTACGATGTTGAGGTCTGAATAGGAGCCCTGGATAAAGCATCTGGTACTATGTTCTGAAGGCCTTTCCGGTAATGCACGTTGAACTGGAACTGCTGGAGACGTAACGTCCATCGAGTTAGCCGAGAGGTGGTCTTTGGGCAATTGAATGCCCAAGTCAGTGCAGCATGGTCGGTAAACACCTCAAACTCGGTTCCCTCAAGGTAGTGTCGCCACTTCTCCACAGCCCACACCACAGCAAAACATTCCTTCTCTGAGGTGGAGTAGTTGCACTCAGCTCCTCGGATTCCACGTGATGCATAGGCTATCACTCTTTCTCCATCTTCCGTCGGTTGAGAGAGAACCGCCCCCAGTCTGACATCGCTCGCGTCTGTCTGAACATGGAATGTAAGGGCATGATTGGGCTGTACCAGGACAGGAGCATTCACTAGAGCCTTCTTCAACTGTTCACAGCTTTGTTGACACTCGTCTATCCAGTCCCACTCCACATCCTTCCTTTTCAGTCTGTTCAACGGGGCAGCTAGGTCCGCAAAATGGGCTATGAACTTGTGATACCAGCCCACCAACCCTCAGGTTCCCGTCCTATGTACGTCCGGAGAATTCACTATTCAAGATGAATATGAGACCATATTAGAGAAAGGAAAAGCTAAAGTGACTGTAGATTTCGAACCAGAGGACAAGTCAGGTGCCAAGTCCAAGAAGAAGAAGAAGAAGGAGCCAAGGGAAAGAGAGGAGGACAAGAGTGGTAAGACAGATGGCAGCGAAGATGGCAGCGAAGATGGCAGCGAAGATTCAAGTGATGACGGCAATGCAGATGGAGGCTACAACGCCCAGGTCAGGAAGATGATAGCCACAGCCGAAAAGAAAGGTGGGAGAAGAGGCCAAGAGAAAGCGGAAAGAGAGGAAGAAAGACACCATAGACGGCTGAAGGAGCAACGAGAAAGGGAGGAAGAGGAAGATTGTCATCAAATGTCATCAAATACATTCAAGAACTGTCCGGTGCTGGTTCGGGGAAACAAATTAGAATATTGACCTTGGAACCATACTGATCTGTCTGAAGTGATAGAAAAGCTCCCTGTTCTGGAGGATGGTGGGCACCCTTGGACGACAGAAGTGGACGTGAGACTGACAGGAACGCAAGCAGCAATGGGAGACCTGAAAAGACTCTTAGCTTCTATTGCAGGGTTGGATACAATGCAGGAGATATTGATGAAGGCAGGACTTCATAAATATATCAATACATCAGTCTATGACCCAGAGCTCTTCGCAGCAAACAGAGGCAGGCTGTGGAAGGCAATCAGGGAAACTTACCCTACTCACGTTCACCCAGACAATATCATTGTGAAGCCACTAGGGGGAGATGAAAATCCCAGGGGATTTGTTGCCCGTGTGCACACTCAATGGAGAAGTGTAACAGGGAAGGACGCTGAAGATAACCCGTTAGAAAAAGCCATAATCAGGGAAAAAATACAAGGTCTTCCTACCCAAGTCAAGAATAAGCTAGCAGAAGTGGTGGGGCTACGACATATGAACAAGGCTGTTTATATAGACAACGTAGCACATCAGGTAGAATTATATAGAAAGAAAATTCAGATACAGAAGACACAAGACGAAGAGTCACTCAGAAGATTGACTCAAGTGCAATTGACTGAAGGCAAGAGAAACATAGAGGGAGTGCAGGCTTTATCTCTACAGGTCCCATCTCAGCCACAGCAACATCCACCTGGAGTGCAGACTGTCCCTCCCCAGTCATACCCACATGGGCCACAAGGGGGGTATCCTGCTACTTACCAGTCATACCCACAGGGGCCACCAGGGGTACAAGCGGTTCCATACCAGCCATACACACAGCCTGGCCAAGGACCACCACCAGTGGGATGGACAGCAGCAGTGAGGAAGACTCTAGGGCCATGCTTCCAATGCGGCCAGTATGGACATCTAGCCCGTACCTGCTACAACAGGCCCCAAGGGGGCGCAGGGGGGAGCCAAGGAGGAGGATATTGGCCTCCTGCTACACCTGCTCCAGGAGTGGTGAACCTCTACGGAGGCCCAGCAGCTGGGGTATAGGGGTGCCCAGAAGATCCGAGTGGGAGGTGCCAGCTGGTGGTGACAAACAAGCCTGAAGACGCCACGCACCTTCCTATGTCTGGAAAATATGTGAAGACAATCGGATTTGAGGGAATTAAACAGCTGATTCCTACGACTGAGCTTGTAGACTAAAGGCCAATGCACACGGCGTGCAATTTCTGTTGCACGGCAACATTCGATTGCAATGCACACGGCGTGCGATGCAATTTTGTTGCACCGCAGAATTCCATTTTCAACTCACACCATTGAAGTCTATGAGAAAATCATAAAAAATCGCATCCCAATGCACACGGCGTGCGAGATTTTGTTGCACCTCAACATTCCATTCTCAATTGTTACGTAGTCGGACCAGGCAGGCTGATTACAATAGGCTCTACCAATATTGCTTGCCTTGCTTCCACAATTTCTATAAGATACAACTGGACATATTGTGATAAAATATGTGGGTCCTCTGATTTAGGGGTATTGGTAAAATGTCAGGAGAGGGAGCGCACAAAACACACAGCCAGAAAGGTGTATTATAAAAGCCACTTTATTATTATGGGCGATGATCAGGCAGACATAGATTCGGAGGACGGAGACAGTCCAACATCTAGCTATTCGCCCGTGGACTCAACTTCCACAACTGATCATGCATCTCAATTAATCATCATAAATATACAGTAGTACAAATTCATCTCATTCAAATAATCATAGGCCTATAAATAAGACAAACATTGGACATATTGGCTGAATAGTAAATAATTAAAAGGGCACGTAACTCGCCGGGTATTTGAGACCCCCCGTGGGGTCTGAGCGGAGCACTGCGTCCAACCGATGAGGCTCAATATGTAAGTCCGTCTGGCTGACGAATGTTCCTGCGTTCACGCTACAATATTGTGCCTACATGCTCGATTGTTATTATTATGTAATATAGGCGTCTTGTATGTGAGATGGGCCGTGTAGCTATGTGGCATGACACGGAAATAAATCATGCATGCAGTAATTCGTATAGCTAGTAATGTGTATAGTGTAGCTGTGGGCTATATAGGTGTAGTGGCTGGCTGATGGTGATGTTCATATCTTGACTGTCAAACCGTTAAAATTATGATTGCTCCATCCAAGATGATTGCTCCATCCACAATTGAAGATGTCAGTCAGTTTATACTGAATAAACGTGATGAGCTTTTCGTCATCCATTTTTACATACACGTAGCCTACGTACAGTAGAGTAAATATAAATGTTGGGTTGCCAGATGTCCGGTTTTCAGTGGACAGTGTCTATACAACATGTGTATAATTTGGCTGGTCATTCAGTCGTGCTAGATTAGAAATCTGGCAACCCTGTGCAGCCAAAAACTATATTGTAGATGAGTAAACTAATATAATATATATATTATAAGTATAAATAACGTTACTTGTTCAAAGATTTACGATAGCCTTCAACCTTCAGCATGTCATAGAAAAACACAGTCAAGAAACAAAATATGTTTACATGTCTCTGATTCCTTTTCTGTTTCACCCTATCCTGCCTTGCAAAGTCACACATTGTTTTGGAGAGTTAAAAATATGTTTTAAAACATAGTCATTGATCTCGTCATGCAATTAGCGAAAAGGCGAGACATTTCTAATGACAGCTGTGCCACGGATTAGTGAATGATGTGCCTGGCACACTGAAAAGAAGATGAGGTTTACCAAATGGCATCCATTATCCGTTGTGTCCAGTATGTATTTGAAATATATGATATGAAAATTAAATGATAATGTTGTACATCATAAACCCTTCATGTACCGTAGGTACTGTATCAGACCTTTTGGGTCAGACCTTCAGCCTTTAACTTCTTTCAAAAAAGGAGACAGTCAAAAATGTATGCTCCAGTCTCTCTCCCCGTTATGAGTGACTCAATTAATTTAGATAGACCAGTTGAAGTTTTCCCAATTGTCCCATTGTGATGCAATAATCCGTCGCACCACAAACTTTTACAACATTTGCAAAATTTGACAGTGCGACAAAACTCGCACGCTGTGTGCTTTGTCCCATTCAAAATGAATGGAATCGAATTTTCGCCTTGCGATTAAAATCGGGGCCGTGTGCGTTGGGATGCGATTTTCTCATAGACTTCCATTCAAACTTCAAAATCGAATGTTGCCGTGCAACAGAAATTGCACGCCGTGTGCATTGGCCTTTAGAGTACAAGGGACAGAGAGCAACTCTGCCAATACTTGTGTCAGAACACACACCAATAGGGCTGCTAGGGAGAGATGCTCTATGCCAATTGAACTGTACAGTAAAATGCACACCTGACGGCTGTCAGGTGACGGTGCCATCAGAATACAGACAGCTGTCTGTCATGATGGACAACAACGCATCCATGGTGTATTGGGTGGGAGGGCTTAGCCCAGACCTAATGGAACCAGCAAGGATGTGGGACAATTACATCCTGGCAAACATGTCAGGGGCCAGACGGCCTACTGATCCATTGCATTGTACACTCCAGTATTTTAGAAATGCTGCAGACGCAAACCCAG
This sequence comes from Nansenia antarctica, assembly GCF_963989245.1. Classification (NCBI taxonomy): domain Eukaryota; kingdom Metazoa; phylum Chordata; class Actinopteri; order Argentiniformes; family Microstomatidae; genus Nansenia; species Nansenia antarctica. The sequence continues at coordinate 24,847,730 of NC_137689.1, read as the reverse complement.
ATGAGTGGCTGAAGCATCAGCCAAAACAGGCTTAGCACAAGTTGTATAATCCTAGGCCCTCAGGGAGTGGCTATGAAGATAAACAGTGACACTTATCTAGATCAGGAGCATAAGGTTGAGGGTAGCATCCCACATGTGACACTTATGATATCTGAACATTATGAGCAGAAGCATTTAGGGGCAATGATGGCAGACTCAGAGAGAGACAGATTTGTAACATCAAAAGAAAACCCTAATATCTGGAGGAGCAGTGATGGACAGTTTACAAAACTGATGATCTCTGCTCAAGGAATTGGACATCCCCACACTGTGAAGCTAATGAACAAGCCAATCCTTCCTGTACAAGAGGAAAGAGACCTCAGAGAGGAAATGATGCAGAATGTGCCAGCAGACCTGTGGGCAAAGAACAGTACAGACATTGGATTTGTGAAATCAGCTCGTCCATTAAGAGTTGAACTCAGACCGGGTGCAGAACCCCCTTGGAAAAATCAATACCAATTGAAACAGGAAGCAATTGATGGGATTGAGCCACAGATCAAAGGACTGTTAGAGGCAGGAGTCTTGAAGATAACTCAATATCCGTTAAGCAACACACCTCTTCTGCCAGTGAAGAAACCTGATGGTTCATATCGTCTGGTACAGGACCTACGTGCTGTGAATGAGTTTATTGTGGAACAAGCTGAGGCAGTTCCTCAGCCTTGCTCAGCTCAGTTGGCTGAATTGATTGCCCTCACAGAAGCATGCAACTTGGGAACCGGACGGAGAGTAACAGTGTACACCGACTCTGCCTACGCACATAATATTTGTCATTACAATGGAGCTGTATGGAAGGGGCGGGGTTTTAAGAAAACTGATGGTTCACCTATACAGCACCACGCACAGATCATGAAGCTGTTACAAGCCATGATGAAACCAAAGGAGTTAGCCATAGTTAAGTGTGCCGCTTACAAGTCTGACTCATCACATGTCACACAGGGTAACAGGGCTGCAGATGATGCAGCCAAAGCTATCACAGGAGCAGACAAAGCAGGTAAAGTTCTTCTGGTCACACATGAAGTGCAATTACAGGGCATGGTCACACTTGAGGATTTACTGATGTTACAGGGTGGGGCAACTACGCTGGACAAAAACATATGGCTAGCAAGGGGGGCAAGTCAGGATGACACAGGTCTATGGAGGAATCATGAGGGGTTGGTTGTAGCACCTTCAGATTTATTAGGCATGTTAATACGGGAAGCTCATGGGTTAGCACATGTGGCTAGGGGGGAGGTCAGACCCAAGATCACCAAGGAATATGGGTTTTGGAGTTCATATTTGATGGAACAGATTGACCATGCTATAGGTCGTTGTGGGGTCTGTTGGAGAAACAACATCAGAGTGGGTACACCAGAGGTGTCTGGGCATATCCCTACCCCAATTGGGCCATGGGTGGTGGACAGGGGGGTGGATGTACAGAGCAGACAGGATGTTGTGCCAACAGGTGCTGGTGTTCCCAGAGAACCGGAGAAGGAGCAGCTACGACGAGATGCTGAGGTGTTGCCAGAGCCAGTGGCAATGCCAGTGTCACAGCCAGTGACATTACCGGCAATACCTGAAACCAAGGTGACAGTGGAAAGCTGTCCAGATGCCAATGAACCAGAAACCAACGAAGCAGAGAGTGTTGACAGTCTGGAGGTCCAGCCTGGGAGTGTCCAAAGCTTGGACACCTGTGCTACTGAGGATGCTGGTGAGTGCCTGCATCATGCTTCAGATGATGCTGAGGGCGACTCCCCAGACCTTGATCAGCATGGAAGGGGACCAGACGACTGCCTGAACCTGAATGACACTGACAGACGACGACCAGTTAGGAAGAGATTAAAGACTACGCATAGGGTAGTGAAGCAGCAGATCAAAGGGAACAACGGGAATGGACAGCAGATGATAGCATGGCTGGAAACGGTCTTAGGGGCATGGGAAACTTATTTTGCTAAGATAGGAGCACCTATTATAGCGGACATGATTCTTGACTTTCTTAGGAGACAGGGCTTCATTTACTGTTTTAGGAAAATCAGTCGCTCAGTCCACGTTGATGAACTTTTCAGAAGACTAGTCCTCATCTGAGGTGAAGATCTATGCATTCATGCATTCCCTTTGTCCTGTGCTTACTGTTGGGGAATTATGTGTTATGATAACTGAATGTGATTATTTGTGTATTGTTTGTTTATTTCTATATCGTATGTTTGATGTCAGTTGAGAAGTGATGTGATGGTTATGCAAAGCTGGGAGAGAAGTTCTGTTCCTAGCGGAACAAAAAAGCTCCTATGGAAATGTTATCAATCTGAGACAGCGGTAAAGGTTGTTCTCCAACTGGGTTCAAGTGCTAGTAACCTCTGACCGTGAAGATTCAAGAACCAAGAAGACGTCGGTCGTTGGAAGTTTTTGTATTGAATTGTGTTTGATGTACTGCAGGGGTGCCCACACTTTTTTGAACCAAGATCTACTTTTCAAGTAGCCAGTCTGCCAAGATCTACCAGTCTAGTTTCAACATCGCAAACGTACACGCACGCACGTACTACATACACACACACACACACACACACACACACTTCCCAGCCTTCATAGTAAACTCACAATACACTCTCTCTCTGTCACACAGCCACACAGGAGAAGACCATCACAAACCCTCCCTCTTTGCTATTCTCACTCACACACACACACACACACACACACACAGACACACACACACACACACACACACACACACACACACACACACACACACACACACACACACACATTTGCCAGTCTGCATAGGGAGCCATAGCACAAACCCTCCCTCTCTCTCTCCCCCCCCCCCCCTCTCTCTCTCTCTCTCTTACACACACACACACACACACACACACACACACACACACACACACACACCTCAATTTCTCTCACTCACACACTGACAGCCAGTCTGCAGTACCATAGCCAACTACTGATCCAACAAACAGAAAAGTAAACCAGATACAAAACAGGTAATTCCCTAGTTTGAAAGGAGGAAATAAATGCATTTCTCTACCTTAGTGGGAGACCTGGCACTGGGAGGAGGCAGCTAGTTTCTAGTAGTCAGGGCTGTAGGAGCTGGTTGCAAGGTGTAGGCAGGCTGCAAGGTGTCATCAGCCACTGTGGATCTGTCATCGAAAAGGCAATCTGCAGCCTCGAGAAACGCTTTTTTCACAATTTCGCCGTCTTTGAATGACTTCTTGTGTTTAACAAGAACGTGACTTACGCGATAAGAAGCTATCGTTACAGCTGTACGTTTTCGCTCTTTTGCCACATTTCCCTTCTAACAGCCATCGTAGATCTGCAGATCAGACAGACGCACTTCCAATATCACATCGTGTAAAAGTCCTCCTCCCATTCTGGATGGAAGTTATACGTTATTGGTTTCTTACTTGGTCCAGCTTCCCCACTCATTTGTATACCCTTTCTTTAGTTGGAAATAGTAGAAATTGGAAGGCTAACTAGTTAATTAGTCTCGCCGGTATTTTGTATTTTGTAGTTGGCGCTGTTGACTGCGCATGCGTGGTGAACCGTGTGTTAGGTGAAAAGATCAGATCGCAGACTGGCTTACCTGTACGTCAATCAAGTGGCAAAAGCCATAGTGAGGATGGATGATAGGCGAACGTATTATTTATTTATTTTTGAACTTTTTTCGACGTATTCGCGATCGACGTATTGGGCACCCCTGATGTACTGTGTTTAGGTTAATTTTGATTGTTGTTTTTAGGATTCTTTTTTGTTGATTGATTGTTTTGTATTTGGTTTATATGATATATTTGATTGCTGGTACTGGTGCTGGGTTGGTCTATGTTGTTATGTTTCTTGTGTTGTGTGTTGGTGTAGTTTTTCTGTCTGTTGTTATTTTTTTTATTTTTTTGGGTTTCTTAGGTGCAGTATGTGGGTTTTTTGTTTTTGTTATTGTTGTTGTGGTCGTTTTAATTTCGGAACTCCCTCTGGGTGTTCCGAGTGGGGAATATGTAGTAGATTTTACTTGAACACACACACATACATGAATTGTATAGTATGGGCCTGTATTATTTGCCTTTTGACTTGCATACGTTCTGTAAGATTCTCCTGGCTGTGGGGGTTTTATTACCTTTTGTTCTGTGACAAAATGGATGACCTGAATTGACTGTACCTTAAGATGGCTTCTGACCTGAGTTCTGACCTCTTTTTCACACCTCAAGCATCTATGTAGTGACTGTGATAGGACCATTGTTGTAGTTATATTTGCATACGAAAGGACATAAAGGGGAGAGCACAGGGGCAGCTCTCTCTCTTAAGCCGCTTTTCCACTACGTTGCAGACCTGGTGCTGACCCAGGTCAGCCCGCTTCGTTCCCCTTTTCCATTCGTCGTTCCAGGTCGCTTCGGTCCCAGGTCCCAGGTCCCACATCGGAGCAGGGTCTAAAATTTCATATCCGGGTCTCTTTGCCAGGCTGCGTGTGACGTGTGACGCTGCACACCGTTGATTGGTCAATGGAAAATCGTCATCCCATGTCCCATCCCATATTATTTCTTCACTAACCGCCATCTTGAAATACCACTATTCACTCTAGGAAAATGTCACTACAGTTTCTGTAATAGCTTATTAATAAAGATTCGGAAAATTATGCTGACCATCGTATTATCTTAGTTTAATGTCATTTCAATGAATCATATAACTTTTATTTACAACAAGCACAACACAAAAATCGCTATTATGCACCGGCTTTGTCCGTGAATAACACCGGCTGTGGAGGTGTTACAAACACAATACTCCTTTGCTAACTTCACCATCTGTCTACGGTCATTTTGAGCCCTTAACCACCGCGCTGACACCCCGAGAAGTTATGCTTTTAACCGTAAACTCGATGAACCGGGAGTTCACCCGGCCGCTGCTCGCAGCACCGCTTGTCCAGTTGACAGCGGGGGCAGAGAATATTTCTATTATTATTCACCTCAGCTGACCATCAGACCAGGAACCAGCTCAACATTTTTGTAAACTGTACTTTGTTTCAATAAATAGTCTTAAACTACTCAGAATTATATTCTTCATTTTAGTGTCCAACAAGTAGCTTAATAAACTACAGTTGTATTGCTATTATTGTTGTTGTGTTGTTGCATCATAACTGCGCTTGAGATTCTCTATTGGCAGGAAAGAGTACCTGGGTGCTGGGGGGGGGGGTCCACCGCTGGGTGCTGGTAGGCAAACTGGTAGTAGTCGCTCTATGAATAGAGGGTTGCAAGGGAATTTTCCTGGCTACACAGTGTACAGTTTTTTTTTAACTTTTGCCTGCTTGCGGCTCTGTCAGTATGTAAAGCGCATTGAGTCGCATCTTGTGAGAAATGTGCTATACAAATAAAACTTGATTTGATGATTTGATTAATAGTCCTGTGCTTGGCACTGTGGGGAGCATGCGGCGTCTGGCCTGTAGAGGGAGATCCATTCATATCAATCATTGCTGCATTGTGAAGCTAGATCAAACTGTGTTGAAAATGCAGTTTGAAAACGAAAGTGAAAGTAAAAGAAAAAGAACTTTCCCCACACAAACGGCTACTGCTTTGATGCTGAGAGAGGAATGTATTTGGTAAGTAAATATCTTTTGAAGCAGAAACATAATATGACACATTTTGACGTCTAACCTGTAACATGCAGTCATGCTTTGGCCTATGTTATACTACTGAATACAGCAGGTCTCAGCCCCTGTTTTGTTAAGTTAGCCTATAGCACACCCCTTGTATTCCTTTCGGTAGCACATCTGTCAGAAGCTGCAGAGTGTGCACATGTAAATCGTGACATTTCAACTGTTTTGTGTTTACAATCCCTAACACATAGTTTTTTTTCAACTCTACAATAATAATAATAATTATGATTATATCAATCCAGGGGTCTGTGACGGTGTGAAAATGGCCTCTTCACTACTATGTGGTAGGTATTGATGTGGGCTTTGCTCACGTACTGTATGTTGTAATAATGTGATATGTAATCTTTTGAACTATATTTAAATAAATTGTTTAACGAATTGTTGACAATACAACCTCCAGGCAGGAATTAGTTTTGAATGATGTTTAAAAGATCAAAAGTCATTGTTACTGCAATAAAATGCACCTTTAACATGAGTAGGCCTATGTGTTGTTATCTCCATAGCTGATCATGAATGACAGTTTATGACGTTATTGCATGTGTGGTAATCCTTTGAGGACACGTTGGTTAAATACATTATTAACATTGGAGCAAGAGTCTCTTTCTAATCCGCTGGGACCATAGGCTATACAGAAAACATGCACTCACTGTAAGGAAAGACCTGTCGCTTTGGATAAAAGCGTTAACTAAATGGCATATTATGTCAGACTATTTAGTAGCCATGTTATACCTACACAGTGCATTGCTTTTTTTTCCTTGCTTTTTTGTCACTTGCATTTTTATTGATGTTTCACAAATTTAAGACATGAAATATAAAATAATATATCACAACATAGAACAAAGCAGAACAAACAGGGCAAACAGTTGTCCGAAGGTACATAGACATGCATACATATTTTCTTAATCACAGTTATTCAAATACATTAAACAATGTGTATTGCTATGATTATTGTATGTCCTGAAAGTTTCATAAACAGAACAGGTTAATTGTGTTACAGCGAGCGATGAACAAAGGACTAGAATGTTCCAAACAGATGTTGATGACCAAGATGTCGACCTTATACCAAGTGAGTGTAACCATAACTGTGTAATGAATTAGGAATATTGATTTTATCAGTATAAAATGTTTATGGATGATGTACGTTGTATGTTATTTATAAATTACTTGCTTACAATATGACTGGTTGCTTATTGTCTGGTCATTTCATTAAATTGATTAATTCTGAAATTAACGTAACTTCAGATTCGCTGTCGGAATGTTCCAGTTGCCACGAAATTAAGGTGAGAGGACATTTCATTATCATTCTGTATTCCAATTCTACACTTACACATAATATTTGATTGGGTGACATTTCAACATTATTTTAGAGAGACAAATTGACTCAGTCAGCTGGGATTGCTATTTCAACATACCATACATCTGCTTCAATATCAACTGTATAACATATTGTGGTGATATGATGTCAGCATAATATTTGCAGTTTTTTTTTTTTTTTTGTATCTTACCAATGTTGGAATCATTCTTAAACAGAGTTCAAGTAACTGGAATGAGCTGGATCCCAAAGTATCTAAAGAGGCCAACACCACAGTGTACAAGTAAGCCAGTGGGGGCTGGTGGAGGTAGAAATTGGAGGACGGGCTCATTGTAATGTATGGAAGGGAAAAGGAACAATATCAAACATACGTTTCACACCATTCCTCATTCCATTCCATGCATTACAATGAGCCTGTCCTCCGATTTCTACCTCCACCAGGCTCCACTGATGTAAGCATTGGACTAACTCTTCTACCTCAACTATTAAGGCTATGTCTCAAGTAAAACCTCAATGTGGTGTTAGTGATAAAAACAACTAAATCCTCTTGAAATGTGATTATCTTCTATTTATTACTTTTTGTTGAATATCCACCCTCAACATCTCCTTTAAATTTGTCACTCCTATTTCTTCAACAGGTTTGAATTGTGGCCAGCAGGCCGTTATGAGTGCAAAGTGTCAGGCCTGCGCTGGGTGTGTAGGAGCTATGTCAGCCTGCATTATAGCTTCACTTCCTGGGATCCTTATAAGGCAATGATGAAAGATCAGTACACTCAAGGTGGTCCCCTATTTGACATCGAAGTCACTGAAGGAGAACTGAAAGAAGTGCATCTGCCACATTTTGCTTGTTTCGGTACGGGGAAAGTAGATATCACAAATACTGAACTTCCCAACAAACAAACAAAAGAGAGAGAAAACACTCAAAATACTGAACTGAGATAGGCTTTTGTTACATGTCTACATGTCTAAAGCTAAGACATGAATAGAGACAATGTAAATAAGATTATACTCACTGTAATACTGTATACTGTCCCACCATGCACTGTCCATACATTCATGTTTTTTGCACTATGCACATATGGTTAGATGCCGAACTGCGTTCGTTGTCTTAGTACTTGTACCCTGTTAACGACAATAAAGTTGAATCTAATCTACGAGGAAAAATGAAGCATTGACGGTCAACCTGTCCGTTATGGCAATATGTTTGTCATGTTTGTCTGTGCCGTCTCTCTGCAGACCAGGATCCCTCCAACATGGGAACACTCAGAGTTCTACATGACGATGGAGATGAAGAGACAGTGGAAAGGGTGTCTGAGGTTAGCGGCTTCCACGTCAAGATCACCAACCCATCCTTCTCTGTGATGGGTGTGCTCCTGAAGCTGGGTTTGCCATGGAAAGTGCACTGTAACATGCCACTCTATATAGCCAGGAGAGCCGAGTCTCTCACGCTGCACGCCTACCTGATTCCATGTGATGCTGCTTTAGCACAGGTTGGTCACTATTTACTTGAATGAAATGAAACCAAACTTTATTAAAAATACTATAGCCAGGGGTGTGACTTATGGATGTATATCCCCCCCCCCCCCAAAATAAATAAAAATAAAGACAAAGAAACACCATCCAGGAGGGCACTTTGTGGGTGGCAGGGAAAAAACACATAAAAAGATAAAACGACAATAGGAAGAAGTATGAGGCATGAAACTCAAACATAAAAGCGAAGACTAGAAGGCTGTGGAGACAACTTCATCAGTTGTGTTTCACAACACATCTAGGCCTACGCATCAGAAAACAGACATAAATGTATGAAGAATAATTAATTGCGAAGAAAAAAAACACACTAATCATTGCAACAAAAAACTCCACCTTGTGATTCACTGTTGGTTTGCTTCACTACAGGCAGTGGACACAATGGAGAAACATTCACGATCCACAAGGATCCTGAAGCCAAGACCAGTGAGGTCCTACAGGATGAACAGTTTCTTCAGCCTCAGGACATCGTGCCTCTCTACTGTTAGCCCCACTGTACGGTTTGAACGTTCATCCAATCAGAAATGGTTGTTAGATTTGTTGTTTGTAAACAATTAATGTGTCGACTGTCCCGTAGGGTAATACTGTAATACCGTATATTTAATACCGCGGTATTTGAAAATAGCAACAGTGTCCCTTTCAATACCGTCATTTTAAAAATTCTGCTGCACAATGTGCGCATATATACACTGTTAAAAAAAATTAAGGGAACAGTTCATCATCACAGTATAGCACTCAAGCAAGTCAATTAAACTTCTGGGATATCGATCTGTCCAGTTATGAAGTGTAAACGATTGTGAATCAATTTCACCTGCTTTGGTGCAAATTAAAGTGACAGGTGGACAGGAGAGAGGCAACAGCAAGACAACCCCCAAAAAGGAAATGGTTTTGCACGTGGTGGCCACAAACCATTTCTCTCTCCTTATCCTTCCTGACTGATTTTTCTCCATACAAGAAGGTTTGCTGTTACATGAGGAGAGCATGAAGAGAGCTGGACAGGGTTTGGCGTGTCAGTGATGGACTGGGGAGGCATATCCTTGATTTCTGTTTCTTTCATTTCTTTGAGCAGTGTATAATAAACGCCTTAAGAGTGTTTGTTCAGCACCACTGTCTGTGTGGTTGAAGACACTATGAAAGAGATGACAGAACTTTTTGTAAAAGAATTGTCAAGTAACCTGTCAAAAAAGACTAACTATTTAGAACCCATCATGATCACGTGTTACGTGACCACGTCAATCCCGCGGTAATATAGTGAAATCTGGGGACGGTTTAACAGTGTCAAAAATTGGATATTGCCCAATCCTACTTAGGTTAAAGTTAAGGTTAGGGATAGTGTTTAATATTAAGGAGAAATAGTTAGACTTCCTGTTTAGCAGCATGGCCCACTAGTGAAGACATAGTAGCAGCAGCCTATAGGCTGTGTCCAAATACTGATTACTAAAAGTATACTGCATACTAACCACACTATATACCATTTTGGCAATTCTTGTGTATGACTGTCCAGATAAAAAAAGTGTTGGAGTTCAATTGATGCTGATGACTTGTCAACACTGTACTAGTGTTGTGCCCCACTTATAATGGACTGTCAATTCCTAAGTCACATGTCAGTGAATATTGAACAGGTATAACTGTGCATTTAACACTGATACGCTGGTTCATTCCTTCATTCTCTCTCTCTCTCTCTCTCCCTCCCTCCCTTCCTGCCTCCCACACGCACGCACACACACACACACACACACACACACACACACACACACACACACACACACACACACACACACACGTCTACTGTCCCAACAGGAAATTAAACTAGAATATGTCTACCCACCAAACTTTGCTGAGGTGTACATGGAGAATGCAAATTGTGACTTCAAGATGGAATTGATCAGCAAGAACAAAGGAGAAACTGTCTGGGACCCCACAATACGAGAAGGTCAGGATCACATAGTCACATAGAAGGTCAGGATCACATAGTCCTGTGCCTTACTGCATCAGCCAGGACTGCATCACTCCCTATTCCGCAGTAGATTGAAGACTCATCTCTTCAGGCTACACCTTAACTGCTCCTCCTCCTTCTCTAAAGTTAATAATAATAATTTAAAAAGAGCTAGCATTGTGTCTGCCAATGGCCCTTGGCCCAAGCATAGATTACATATTATTGCTATCACTTACTTAGTGATATGTATTTGTTGTAAGTCGGTTTGGATAAAGGAGTCTGCTAAATGCCAAAAATGTAAACGCAAATGTAAGTTTATGTCAACCATGTCCTTCTGAAAAATACATAAAACTGCACACCCCTGCTCCGACGCAATGAAGGTGGCATGCTGCGGAAATGTTGGTTGAGTGGTTGCATCGGAGCAGGGCTGTCTGGGGCTTCACCTCCCACATGGACATACGTTTTCTTTTCTTTTTTAAACATGTGCTTCTATTATTTACATTCACAAGTCATAAGGCCTATTCATTATGTTGTAATTCATAATCTTTGTTTGTTGTTTTCAGCTGAGTACAGTGACACTGCCACTGACTATTTACAAGGTAAATAAAAACTATCTTTGTATTTATTTACTATATCAAATGAAATTATATTAATGAAGTTAATTAAATATTTCTCTAGCAATTCACTTTTTTGTGATTTGGAAAACTGCTATACAAATAAAGTATAATAAATACATATACAATTCTATAACTAAATATATGTGTTATTACTTAATCTCCTCAGGTCCCATTGCTACCGTAGCCCCACACTTTGTGGACTTCCACCGGTCCGCCCTGATCCAGAGAGTGGGGCAGGTCTCCCCCATCCTGGATGAACTCCTCGCGAAGAGAGTCATCAATGCGGAGCAATATAGTGAAGTGAGGGCTGAACGTACCAACCAGGATAAGATGAGGGCGCTTTTTGAAGGTCCACTAAAGGCAGGCGGCACCAAAGCCAAAGATATTCTCCTTGTCATCCTAAAGGAGAATGACACATTCCTGATCAGAGAACTGAGAGGTGAATGAAAGTGGCGGGGCCAACCACATGCTTGAGGACAGTTCCTGTACTCTGATTGGACATGATAACTTATATGTCAAAGGTTAGAGGAGGTCCCAGGACGAGATGAGAAATTATCTTGAATGTAAGATTCAAAAAGTGGATGAGGGTTGCTGTCACAGCCAGTCTTTAAACTATGTTTTTTTGTATTTCATATATTTCAACCTACCCAATACCCATACTATGCTGTTTAATGTGTTTGCTTAGATGCTGTAGTAATTGGGACAGATCAGATTCAAGAAGACAATTACTGATACATTTGACAGTTTAATCAAATCTGCCACCCCTCAGCCAACACCACGCTCACTGCGGAAATGAACATATACTATAATAAATACTGCACACAACTTGAATACTTGTATACCATTGAACTTATTTCCTACCGTATTTTATTGTATGGGCTACGTATACGAGTCGTGCGTAAAACCATTCTTTTTGTGGATAGTATTCGATTTGAGGTAGAATATCTGAAATAGCCTTATAATATCACATATAGAGGTACCTTGAAAGTTTCAACAGTAGTTGTATCTCCTGTAAAACATGCTAAAACATTGTATAAATGTATATCCTGGCCCAAAGATGAAACATTTTTGTATCATAATAATCTTAACAAGTTGCCTACAGTTATTGTTAAGAAAAATAGCCTAGAAACATGTAAATGTCAAAATTGATGGGAAGCCTAATTGGTCTTAAGGAGGCTGGCAGCAAAGCCACAGCATAGTTTCACAAACAAGGACAGGACCTGAACTACCTCGCTGTGGTGTGCACCAAGAATGGTGCGGCATGCGCACTATTAGACACCCTCCATTTCATCTTTGGGCCAGGATATACAACAATGTTTTATTCATGTTTTACACAAGATAAAAGCACTGTCGCAACTTTCAAGGTACCTCTATATATGATATTATAAGGCTACTGTTGTGCCTCCTAATCCGACACGCCCCCGTGAGCCTCGTTCTGGCGCCCCCTCCCGGCCGGATTGAGTGGGCCGGATCTCTGGCTCTGTTTGCAGCAGGTGTGGGCTATTACGTTTCAGCCCAGCTGTCCCAATCACCACCTGGACAGCCGCCTACTTAACCCTGCTACAGACAGAGATCCAACGCTTGGACATAACTTTCTGTTTGGACCCCCTCTGACTACTCTCATCTGGATTTCCCTCCCTGGCTCGACCCCTGGACTCCCCTCTGGACTACTCTCTCATGGATCACTCTCCCTGGCCCGAAAAGGATCTCGGACTTTGCTCACTAGGGTAGTATCGCAGCACATAATACAACACCCCTGACCTCATACACGCACACACACATAGTATAATTACACACCCCATAACTATCGCCTGCATCACACCTTTTGTTTGTTTTTCCACTAGTTAGTGTAGGGCCTATATCTTTGTTTATATCATCCATAATAAATCATTATATATTCTCCTGGCCTCTGTCTCTGTTTCTCTGGGGTTCCACCACATTTGGCGTTTCCAGTTTCAAGGTGTGCATAACAGTATGTCCAAGCCATTATGAGCCAAGGTGGAACTCCAGAGAACAAGGGTGGTTCCCCGGGTATTGGGGTTCTCCCATTAGTCGTAGATTTACGCAGAGAGGTAAATAGCCATGCTACGCAACTTACCAGTCTGCAGGCCGAGCTCCAGAAGGCCTTCCCCACGGTCCAAGGCCAGATAGCCGTACTGGAGAATACCACCCGTGCCACCGTCGGGGCTGTAAATAGTCTCGAGACGAAGATGGACGCCCTGTCCGGGTCTCTCGCCTCCATCCAGCGTTCTCTGGACCTCATCGCCGCTGGCAGCAGACCACCCCCTGACACGAGTTCCATATCTGGGCAGATGACTAATCCCCCGGTCGATCCTGTGAACCCCGTTTCGCTCTATCCTCCTGTCGCTCACTGGGAACCCAGGTTAGTCAGCCCCGCTCCATTCCATGGTGACTTTGATTGTTGTCGGGGTTTTCTGACCCAGTGCGAATTAGTATTTACGCACCAGCCTTCCAAGTACTCCTCCGACGGGGCCAAGGTAGCGTTTATCATGTCTCTACTCGCTGACAAAGCGCTCAAATGGGCCATAGCCGCTGTCGGGAGCAGTTCAAGATACTCCACGGATTACCCCCTGTTTAAAGCAGAGTTCCGGTTCGTGTTCGACCACCCCCAGGACGGGCAGGATGTAACCGGCCGCTTGTTAGCCATCTCCCAGGGTTCCCGCTCTGTGGCCGAGTACATGGTCGAGTTCCGTACTCTAGCCACGGAGACAGGCTGGAATGACGGAGCCCTCCTCAGCCTTTTCCACAAGGGGTTACATGATTCCATCAAGGACCTGTTGGTGCGCGACGATCCCGGCACCCTTAATGAGCTGATTACCCTGGCCCTTAGGATGGATGCACGCCTCCAGGTACGACGCACCGACCGCGTCCAGCGAGCTGTCACGCGCCCCACTACCTATCGCGCCGGAACGACCCCGCCCCCTTCTCTGCCCATGCTGCCTCCTCTCGTGGCTACTTCCGGGGCTGGGGAGCCCATGGAGATCGGCCGCTCTCGGCTCTCGCGAGAGGAGCGAGAACGGAGGCTTCTCAACAAGCAGTGCCTGTACTGCGGCAAGGAGGGGCACATCATCCGGGCGTGTCCTGTCCGGCCAAAAGACCCAGCTCACCAGTAGGGGGCATACTGGTGAGCAACACCTCTCTCTCTCAGCCCCCGGTCACCCCCAGTCGCCTATTCCCTGCCACTCTCACCTGGGGGAAGGACACCCTGTCTGTCAGCGCCCTCATCGACTCCGGGGCTGATGGTTGTCTAATCGATGAAAACTTAGTCCACCAGGCGGGCATCCCCCTAGTCCTTCTAGACCGCCCCATCATGCCTAGGGCCATTGATGGCCGTTCCCTAGGAACTATCACCCACACCACTGGGCTTATATCTCTTACGATCTCCGGGAATCATACCGAGGAGATCCGGTTCTTTGTCCTTCAGACCCCCACGTCTCCCCTGGTGCTGGGTAGACCCTGGCTCGAGAAACATGAACCTCACATCTCCTGGGCTTCGGGCCAGATCCTAGGCTGGAGAGGTACGTGTTACGCCTCCTGCCTTCGCTCCGCCCTGTCTCCCTCTAGCGACCCCAAGTCTAAGATCACTCCGCCTGACCTCACCGGGGTTCCTCACATCTACCACGACCTAGCCCAGGTGTTCAGCAAGGACGAGGCACTCTCCCTTCCACCCCATCGCCCGTATGACTGTCCTATAGACCTCCTGCCTGGTGCCACCCTTCCTAAAGGTAGACTTTACAGCCTCTCACTCCCTGAAAAGGAGGCGATGCGTAACTACATTACGGAGTCCATCAACTCTGGTATCATCCAGCCCTCCTCCTCTCCCCTCGCGGCTGGATTCTTCTTCGTATCCAAGAAGGACGGTGGGCTCAGACCTTGCATTGATTTTCGGGCTCTGAATGACATTTCTGTAAAGAACCGTTATCCCCTTCCCCTCATTAGCTCCACCTTCGAACCCCTCACCCATGCCAAGGTATTCACCAAGCTGGACCTACGTAACGCCTACCATCTAGTCCGCATCAGGGAGGGGGACGAGTGGAAGACCGGGTTTAACACCCACCTCGGCCATTTTGAATACCGCGTCATGCCTTTTGGTCTATCTAATGCCCCTGCTATTTTCCAGGCCCTGGTCAACGATGTCCTTCGGGACATGTTAAACATTTTTGTTGTTGTGTACCTTGACGACATTCTTATTTTTTCTCGGTCCGTGGAGGAGCACCACCAGCACGTCCGGCTAGTCCTGCAGAGGCTCCTGGAGAACCGCTTATTCGTGAAGGGGGAGAAGTGCGTTTTCCACACCAGCTCGGTCACCTACCTGGGTAATGTGGTGGAGGACGGACAGATGCGGGCGGACCCTGCCAAGGTCAAGGCCGTCGTGGAGTGGCCTCAGCCCACGGACCGGACCCAACTTAGACGCTTCCTGGGGTTCGCGGGATTTGTGAGGCGGTTCATTAAAGGGTTCAGCCAGGTCGCAGCGCCGCTCACTGCGCTTACCTCCACCTCACGGCCTTTCTGCTGGACCGCCGCTGCTGAGACCGCTTTCGGCACACTAAAACACCTGTTCTCCTCCGCGCCAGTGCTGATCCACCCCGACCCCGAGAGACAGTTCATCGTAGAGGTAGATGCTTCGGACACGGGGATCGGGGGGGTCCTCTCTCAACGGTCGGGGGAGGACCAGAAGATACACCCTTGCGCCTACTTCTCTCGGCGCTACGAACCCGCGGCCCAAAATTACGATGTGGGCAACAAGGAGCTGCTGGCGGTTCACGAGGCCCTGAGGGAGTGGAGACACTGGCTGGAGGGAGCCAAACTACCATTCCTGGTGTGGTCTGACCATAGGAACCTCACTTACCTTGGGTCCGCCAAGAGGCTCAACTCTCGACAAGCCCGCTGGGCTCTTTTTTTTAGTCGTTTCGACTTCACCCTTACCTACCGTCCCGGCTCCAAGAACGTCAAAGCTGATGCTCTCTCCCGCCAGTTCCCCAAGGCGGATTCGGGTGTCGCTGAGGGGGGAGATACCATCCTGTCCCCGTCCCGGGTGGTGGGGTTCGTAACCTGGCCCGTCGAGGCTTTGGTGAGACAGGCTCAGCGGGCCGAACCAGACCCTAGGACCGGACCCCCTAACCGTTTGTTTGTGCCTACAGCTGTCCGAGCCAGGGTGTTGGAGTGGGGCCACTCCAGCTGCTTCGCTTGCCACCCCGGCGAGCGGCGGACGGCGGCATTCATCGGGAGGAGGTTCTGGTGGCCCAATCTCAGGGGGGACACCAGGGAGTTTGTGGCCGCCTGTACGGTGTGCGCCCGTAGTAAGGCCTCCCATCGGCCTCCTGCGGGTCTCCTGCAGCCTCTCCCGGTGCCCAGCCGACCGTGGTCGCACATCGCCGTGGACTTTGTTACTGGGCTCCCTGTCTCCCAGGGGTGCGACACCATTCTCACCATCGTGGACCGGTTCTCCAAGGCGGTCCACTTCGTTCCCCTCCCGAAACTGCCCACAGCGGCCGAGACGGCGGACCTCCTAACTCTCCACGTCGTACGCCTCCACGGGATCCCCTCGGATGTGGTTTCTGACCGGGGCCCCCAGTTCGTCTCCAAGGTCTGGCGGGCCTTCTGCAGAGGCATTGGGGCCACCACCAGTCTCACCTCCGGGTACCACCCTCAGTCCAATGGGCAGGCCGAGCGGGCCAACCAGGCTCTGGAAGCCGCTCTCCGATGTGTCTCCGCCCACAATCCCTCCTCCTGGGCGAAATACCTGCCGTGGGTGGAGTACTCCCTCAACACTATGGAGAGCGCCGCCACTGGTATGTCCCCATTCGAATGTTCCCTGGGTTACCAACCCCCTCTGTTTCCCCAACAGGAGCTGGAGGTGGCGGTCCCAACCACCAGGGCCCATCTCCGCCGGTGTCGCAACGTGTGGAGGACCGCCAGGGCGGCGTTGCTCCGCGCCACCGAGCGCGCCCGGCGGAGCGCGAACCGGCGGAGGGTGCCGGCCCCTGACTACCAGCCAGGTCAGAGGGTTTGGCTGTTGGCCCGGGACCTGCCCCTCCAGACCTCCCAAACCTCCACCCGGAAACTCAACCCCCGGTACGTTGGTCCCTATCCCGTGGACCGTATCGTCAACCCCACGGCGGTACGTTTGACCCTTCCTCCCTCCCTCAAAATACACCCGGTGTTCCATGTCTCCCAGCTTAAACCTGTGGCCGCCAGCCCTTTGTCTTCCCCCAGCCCGGCTCCGCCGCCGCCCCGTGTCCTGGATGATGGGGACCCGGTATGGACGGTAAACAAACTACTGGAGGTCCGCCGCCGGGGTCGCGGGTTTCAATACCTAGTGGACTGGGTTGGCTACGGGCCCGAGGACCGGACTTGGGTGCCTGCGTCCTATCTCGCCGACCCGTCCTTATTGGAGGATTTCTACCGAGCCAACCCCGGGGCCCTGGGTCCGTCGTCCGGTGCCTCCCCTGAGGAAGGGGGTACTGTTGTGCCTCCTAATCCGACACGCCCCCGTGAGCCTCGTTCTGGCGCCCCCTCCCGGCCGGATTGAGTGGGCCGGATCTCTGGCTCTGTTTGCAGCAGGTGTGGGCTATTACGTTTCAGCCCAGCTGTCCCAATCACCACCTGGACAGCCGCCTACTTAACCCTGCTACAGACAGAGATCCAACGCTTGGACATAACTTTCTGTTTGGACCCCCTCTGACTACTCTCATCTGGATTTCCCTCCCTGGCTCGACCCCTGGACTCCCCTCTGGACTACTCTCTCATGGATCACTCTCCCTGGCCCGAAAAGGATCTCGGACTTTGCTCACTAGGGTAGTATCGCAGCACATAATACAACACCCCTGACCTCATACACGCACACACACATAGTATAATTACACACCCCATAACTATCGCCTGCATCACACCTTTTGTTTGTTTTTCCACTAGTTAGTGTAGGGCCTATATCTTTGTTTATATCATCCATAATAAATCATTATATATTCTCCTGGCCTCTGTCTCTGTTTCTCTGGGGTTCCACCACATTTGGCGTTTCCAGTTTCAAGGTGTGCATAACAGCTATTTCAGATATTCCACCTCAAAACATATACTATCTACAAATGGTTTTACGCACGACTCGTATGTAGCCGACGGTTTTAAAAGTTTAACCACAAACTTAAATTTGTTTGTGATGGTCCGTGCATCCTGACTAACCTTTGAGATTATTTGTTTATCAGTTCAGAAATCTTCACAGAGAAAAAGCTTATTGGCATAGAAAGCTTATTGCTTATGGTGCTGAATCCGACAATTCTGTGTGTGACAAATTGATGTCAACAAGTATACGTGGTGTGTTAAATAAACAATTTGAAAGGCAACACAATACGCGTTTGTGACAAACTTGTAAAACAACACACATCTTACGTATAACCATTCCCACATATTCTTCATGGTTGAAGATAATAATATCATGTATAAAAAATGCCAGCTTATTTTCACGAAAAATTATAATTAGCTGCCAACATGATAATCATTTCAGGACATTTGTATATAATTGTAGAAAATACAAATCTCTATTTGTGTACGGCCGATATGAAAAAAGATAGACGCGGACACTCAGTGAAAAGTGATATCCAGACTGCCCTAATTGTCTTGGGAAAAACAATCAACAAGCACAAGATCGTGGTCCTCCTTCTCTTCTCTCTCCCTCTCACTCTCCAACCAGCACTTCCCCCTGACCCCCTCCCACACAATCACGCACTAATCCTCTCCCCAAAATAGTTCCCATCACAATATGAGTCTAACAGTAAACATAGGCCTACTGTATATGAATATGAGTCTAACAGTAAACATAGGCCTACTGTATATGAATATGAGTCTAACAGTAAACATAGGCCTACTGTATATGAATATGAGTCTAACAGTAAACATAGGCCTACTGTATATCAATATGAGTCTAACAGTAAACATAGGCCTACTGTATATCAATATGAGTCTAACAGTAAACATAGGCCTACATATCAAAAGTCTCACAGTAGACATCACGTTGAAGACACGTCAATGTTTCAAACTCGGGACCTAATGTTACTCTGTAACCTGATACAACATGAACACTTTGAAATGTCAACAAGGATAATACACAAATTATAGCCTCTAGTCGATGGTCTATTGGTCACATCCAGCATAGAAATGGCACCAGATTTATTGGGCCAATTGATACAGGAAGCTCATGGGCTAGCCCATGTAGCTAGGGGGAAAGTAAGAAGGAAGACCAAAGGAATATGGGTTTTGAGCTCCATGTTTACTGGAACAGATTGACCATAGGTGGATGCGTGGTCTGTTTGAAAATCAACATCAGAGCAGTAACACCAGTGGGGTCTGGGCATATCCCTACCCCAACCTGGTACATCGCTGCGTTAAGGCACCCAGAGAGGTGGATGAGGAGGAGCTACAACAACAGTCAGTAATACAGTACAGTATTTTATCAAGGTATTCTATCAAACAAACCAAGGTCAAGGGTACTCCTCCTCCTTTAAAAGTTTCCATCATTGAATGGGACATTTGAGATAAGTCACTCCTGCTTTCACGTCCACTCGGTCACATTTGTTGCTTTTCATATGAACCGGGGGCACGGTTTCTTTTTTGTGTTCTGCTTTTTCTATGATTTCATACAAATTGAGCATGAGATCTTGTTGATCAATTCCCAAACTTTGGGATTTGACACCTGTAGGCCTACATGAGTGTTCTGTGTGAGAGAAATACAGAGAAATCTATTCTTAACGCAAAGGAGACAGCAAGAAGCTAATTTGTTTTATAAAGTTAGACATACTCTGCACAAAGGAGAACTACAGTAATGTACTGAAAAATAATGAATATGTCACATTTAACCAAATGAGACAAAGGAATTACATAAAACAGTGTGTGGCTGTGCCTAAAACTGTTGTTTGTTATATTGAGTGAGCTCTTCAATACTTTTGATCACTGTCGGCATTCAGATCTTTTCCCCAGACCCTGTCACATATGACCATTACCTGCAATGTACAAGAGGATATGGCTCAGTACCAAGAAGAAACAAAATAATCATACCCTGACCTTTCATCAGAGGTTATTTTGACCACACTTCAGATTGTATCTTTACTTATCTAGAATTTTAAACAAAAAACAACACCTGTGTGACCTGGCTGGACTGGAGCTGTGGAAGAGGAGGTAGGATGTAGGACGTAGTGAGGTGTGTATATAAGGCCACCTTGGATGTTGGTGTGCCACACTACTGAGAGTGATCCAGAAGCTTCTGTTAGACCTTGATTAGACCTACTCTACTCTACACCATGCAAGCCTTCATTCTGTTGACCATCAGCCTGGCTGTTGGTAGCTTGGCCCAAAGACCTGAACATTGCTGTAAGTAAAAATTCGATTTTATATTGAGAATTATATCTATAGTACTAAATGGTAAAACTATGGTAAATTCACTGTTTCATAAATGCTTTTAATTTGAAATACCAGGAGGCATCTATTGGAAATTGCTTTGTTCCATTTGTTGCTTCTTCATTCAATGTAACAAATGTGTCGTTTTTTTGTTTGTTTTGTTGTTTAACATTGAAGCCTCCCCACGTCCCATGGAGGGCATGCAGGCAGTGGTATGTCATTTTCTGGGAGGCAATTATTTTGTCTAAGACTCTGTAATGTTCAAATGTAAGCAGAAATAGATATAACGAATAACCCAAGTATGATATCATGTATATATTCATTTCTTATCACATGTAACAGATGATGACCAAGGAGGGTCATAGTGCCATTGAGAGATTTGCAATTGACGGACAGAAGGAATACCGCCGTACTGTCGAGACACTCGACGGCAACACCACCGTTACAGAAGCCCTGCATTTCTTTGAAGAGGTAACATTGTTTAACGTTCTAATTACAAATGCATATTCTATTGAATTACAATGTTAATGAAGTATACAATACATTTGGAGGGA
>NC_137689.1:24669223-24821723 GCF_963989245.1 Nansenia antarctica | reverse complement strand
GATGAAGACGTTGGGATTCTCAATTCCATGCACAATATCGTAGTAGCTGGGAATAGAAAAGAAAGGGGTCACATTAGAGTTCTCTAGTGGAGGATAAAAGAATGTAGACCTCTGGGATCCTGAGGCAGCATTTCTCTCAGAGATAAGATTGATCATAAGACAACATTAATTCATGTTAGCATGACTTAAAATTATGCAATTTTAAGCATTACATATAGTACACCACTAACCTGTTGAAGACTTCGCCTTCCTTCTCAAATTTGACCATGCTGGCAATGGGTATACATCCATGGGCAGTGAAAGTCATGAAGTAGCTTGCTGTGAAGAGAACATATACATCAGACTTTCAGTCATGATAGTCACTATGCCAGTGGAGCTTGACTGGGAATGGTGATCATGGTAGGTGAGAAGCTTTTATGATATTGGAAAACATGAGGTAGGTTTTTTAGACTACATAGCTTACACATCAAGTAACTCACCCTTAAGCTCGGGTATCTTTCCAACCCAGTTGTTTACCAGCAGACCTTCTCCACGAGCAGAAAAGGTTCCAATGATCGCTTGTGAATGGAAATGGGCATGCTTGGGAGTCCCGAAGGGGAACCGCTGCTTGGGAATGGTGGCTGATACACAGGTTTTGGTGTGGCGATTCCATTCATAATACACACCCTGAGGAAGGACAAGTACAAGAGTATAAAAGAAGGACAAGATGTTACAATGATGTTTACTGATTTTTACTGCACAAACATACAGTATCAGCTCTGTGTTTCAACCACTGCAATAAAGTCTTAAACTAATTCTCCTCCAGTCTCCTAAGATGGCAGAACTCTGCTCCACTTTGTTCCCTCCAAATGTATTGTATACTTCATTAACAATGCAATTAAATAGAATATGCATTTGTAATTAGAAGGTTAAACAATGTTACCTCCTCAAAGAAATGCAGGGCTTCTAAAACGGTGGTCTTGCCGTCGAGTGTCTCGACAGTTTGGCGGTATTCCTTCTGTCCGTCAATTGCAAATCTCTCAATGGCACTATGACCCTCCTTGGTCATCATCTGTTACATGTGATAAGAAATGAACATGATATCATTCTTGGGTTATTCGTAAATTCTATTTCTGCTTACATTTGAACATTGAGTCCTAGAGACAAAATAATGATCTCCCAGAAAATGACATACCACTGCCTGCATGCCCTCCATGGGACGTGGGGATGCTTCAATGTTAAACAACAAAACAAACAAAAAACGACACATTTGTTACATTGAATGAAGAAGCAACAAATGGAACAAAGCAATTTCCTAGAGATGCATCCTGGTATTTCAAATCAAAAGCATTTATGAAACAGTGAATTTACCATAGTTTTACCATTTAGTACCATAGATATAATTATCAATATAAAATCTAATTCTTACTTACAGCAATGTTCAGGTCTTTGGGCCAAGCTACCAACAGCCAGGCTGATGGTCAACAGAATGAAGGCTTGCATGGTGTAGAGTAGGGTAGGTCTAATCAAGGTCTAACAGAAGCTTCTGGATCACTCTCAGTAGTGTAGCACACCAACATCCATCCTTATATACACACCTCACTACGTCCTACATCCTACCTCCTCTTCCACAACTCCAGTCCAGCCAGGTCACACAGGTGTTGTTTTTTGTTTAAAATTCTAGATAAGTAAAGATAAAATCTGAAGTGTGGTCAAAATAACCTCTGATGAAAGGTCAGGGTATGATTCTTTTGTTTCTTCTTGGTACTGAGCCATATCCTCTTGTACATTGCAGGTAATGGTCATATGTGACAAGGTCTGGTGAAAAGATCTGAATGCCGACAGTTCTCAAATGATCAAAAAACCTGTTTTATTTAGTATTGAAGAGCTCACTCTATAACAAACAAAAGTTTTAGGCACAGCCACACACTGTGTTATGTAATTCCTTTGCCTCATTTGGTTACATGTGACATATTCATTATTTTTCAGTACATGTCCACTGTAGTTCTCCTTTGTGCAGAGTATGTCTAACTTTATAAAACAAATTAGCTTCTTGCTGTCTCCTTTGCGTTAAGAATAGATTTCTCTGTATTTCTCTCACACAGAACACTCATGTAGGCCTACAGGTGTCAAATCCCAAAGTTTGGGATTTGATCAACAAGATCTCATGCTCAATTTGTATGAAATCATAGAAGAAGCAGAACACAAAAAAGAAACCGTGCCCCCGGGTCATATAAAAAGCAACAAATTTGACCGAGTGGACGTGAAAGCAGGAGTGACTTATCTCAAATGTCCCATTCAATGATGGAAACTTTTAAAGGAGGCGGAGTACCCTTGACCTTGGTTTGTTTGATATAATACCTTGATAGAATACTGTACTGTATTACTGCGTTTTTCTGATCTATACTTTCCCTTTTTCTGGTTTGCTTTATAAGTATTAATAAATACCTCTAATGTTGCAATAACTTCGAAGGTGCCTTCCTTTGGCCAGGGTTGTTCAATGTCTGCCCAACGAATATTCCATTTGGTTGACATTTTGCTAATTACTTTGACAAGAGGATTCATTTTTTCTAGACAATATACTACTATGTTCACTGATCGCTAGTGAAATCTTGCTAGAATCTGCACCCATTTTCAGTTGATTTATTTATAAATGCTTAATATGCTGAAAATATACTATAAAATGGGATAAGGTGTACTTTTCTTACAACCCACCTTCTTTATTGCCCTGTTAGCTAAATAAATTCTAGTCCAATTTAACTGTATCAACTGTCCACACAGAACACGACAACTCAGAATAACAGATTTGCCTCTTATGTATTTCAGTGGTTCTGTATATGTGTATTATTAACTTAAATCTAATCTCACTTAAATCCTTCAGACCTCCCTCGTCCAGGGGCGCAGTCTCAGGCTGGATCCCTTTCCGCTGAGGTCCTTTCCTAAGGACATCTCATCTCAGCCTCTCTGCTTCCCAGGTGTCTCCTTTTCAGAGCCCTGATCACAGAAAGCACCACTCGCCTACTAGCTGTACGTCGCTTTCAGCTTATGGTGGCCTGACTGTACATTGGCCCTGTAGCAGTGATTAATAAACGCCCAGGTGGGAACCGACGGTCTGATCCCTAGCCTAACTTTGACCGTTTACACCAGCCTTGCCTGTTCACGGGTGTAGCTTCCTCTCACATCCCGCTAGGTGTGGGCTATCGGCCACGTACCACGCACTGCCCACACACCTACATGCGACAGCTGCGCCGACTAGACGGTACCACGGTAGTATGTTCATTCATACTTCATCAGACACGGGGGCCTTCAGTCCTCTCCCCAGCACTATAGACTGTCTTTAACGTGCCCTTCGGTGTTCAGCTGCAGTATTCTGGGTTCGAGGTCAGCAGACCTCTCTGTGACCAACTAGTGAATACTGCGCCCCAGTATGGTGTCGCAGTGCCCACACCCGCCTCATCGACTCGCCTATAAACGAAGCCTTGCGCATTGTGACAGGATGCCTGCGTCCTACCCCCGTGGACAACCTTCCCATCCTAGCAGGCATCCAGCCCGCAGGCCTCCGCCGCATGGGAGCCACAGCACGTCTCGCCTGCCGGGCCGTGGAGCTTAATAACCATCTGCTCCATGATAGGCTCACTATAACAGCGGAGCCCTCCCGGCGTCTCAAGTCGAGACACCCATTAACACCTCCAAACTCCGCGACCACATCCCAGTCGCCGGCGCTGAGCCCCTCGGGATGGACTTGCCAAGGCTATCCTGGGTGAGGCTCAATCGTCTCCGGACCGGCGTCGGGCGTTTCCGCTCATCAATGCACAGATGGGGCTTGGCCCCAAATGCGTCGTGCGAGTGTGGCGCAGAGGACCAAACCGCAGACCATGTTATCCTGGATTGCCCGGTGTACCACCCACCCAACGGGATGCATGGTCTGTCGGTATTAGATGACGAGACGATGACGTGGCTTCTGGAGGGGTGTCCAGAAATATAGCCCGGGTGAGCCCCTCAACCAGGTCTCGGGGTGGTAAAAGGGTAGCCCCTCGGCCCCGAGCCTGGTGGAGTGGAGAGGAAAACAACTACCCATACGCCGAAGAAGAAGAAGAACGTGCCCTTGGAACTTTGCAATTCCACCGCCGCCTGTTACACACCAGGTTCGGGGTGCCTAATCCCCTGCCTTATGTGTATGTCTTTTATACTTAAATGTTTTTTCTAATTGTTTCTGAATAGATCTCACTTAATTACTCATTCAATACTAATCACAGTTCTTGGTCAACACAATTATTAAATTACAAAGCCTGGTCACTCCCTAAGTATTCACTGATTTACAAAAAAAAACTTTTACTGCTTAAGTATCAATATGAACTATTCTGCTATTCCTAATCAAAAGCTATGGAAATGAATTAACTAAAATAAAAGATGCAAATTACAAATAATGATTACAACCTGTAGAACAAATCAACTGTTATGTGGAACAAAGGAATGATTATTCAGAATGGTTTTCATTACGTAGATAGTCACAGACATTGATCAAACCTGTGGAGTCAATCAATTGTCTATATGAAATAAACAACGAATGATCTGAATTATTATTTTAACCAATTAGTAATTAAACAAGTAATGCAATATTCAACAGTCATTTACAAACATCAGTTTATGAATGTAAAGGATTATTTCATCAACATTCTGCAAGCAAGCACACAGTCACAGAGCCGTTTTATGGGGGTGTGATATACCGTATTTTCCGGACTATAAGTCGCGGTTTTTTTCATACTTTGGCTGGTCCTGCGACTTATAGTCAGGTGCGACTTATATATCAATAATTCATCATCTCTGACTGACATGAACTGACATACGGTAATCTCTGACTGACATGAACCAAGGAGTAACTTCCGCTAGCGCCTCATACACGATAGAATAGCCATTATACTTGACAATGTGGACATTAAACACGACAATGTGGACATTAAACATGATGTTATGGACCTTATACACAATGTTATGGACGTTATAAACGATATTAAAGTCATTTATTCCTTCCAGAGACTGTTCTATGTTGCTAAGTTACCCCCGCGAGGCTATTTTGCTACTTCCGCTAGCGCCACATACGCGATAGAATAGCCATTATACTCGACAATGTGGACATTAAACACGACAATGTGGACATTAAACATGATATTATGGACCTTATACACGATATTATGAACGTTATACACGATATTAAAGTCATTTATTACCTTTCAGAGGCTGTTCAATGTTGCATTGTTTGTAGGCCGCCCTTCATCCTAACTACTTCCGTTTTTCACCAAGCTATCTTTGTCATGGCCTTATACACGATAAATAGTCGTTACACTCGACAATGTGGACATTAAGCACTATATTATGAACGTTATACACGCTATTATGAACGTTATACACGATATTAAAGTCATTTATTACCTTTCAGAGGCTGTTCCATCCTGTTTGCTTGCTCCCGCGACGCCATTTTGCTAACCTTCGTTAGCAACGCGCTAGCTAGCCCTGGCTTTACACTCGATAATTTAAGTATTTCTAACCTTTCAGAAGAAGTTTTAACGTGAATTATGTCCTTCCTGGGCTTACAAATCCTCTCATGTCTCTTCACAGTGCCAGACTAGAGTCAAGCTCAACAGGGTCTTCTTTCCCCGCTGATTCCGCCAAGCCGTTCCCTTGAACCATGCGACTTATAGTCCAGTGCGACTTATATGTGTTTTTTCCCTCTTCACGACCCATTTTTGGCCTGCTGCGACTTATACTCAGGTGCGACTTATAGTCCGGAAAATACGGTACATGTCCTGCTGTGCTCTGCTCACGGAGGCAGCAGCCCTGTCTTAGGCTCACGCACAAATTGCCTCTATTCCTTTGAATCTATCAAAAGCTCACAATCTATCTTTTACTTTTAACAAACAATGCTTAAACTTTCGTGATTCAGCGATCACAACTTTATCGCAGGGAGGGGTTGAAGGAGAAAGTATGGGTATACACTTTGAATACAGTGCGCTCTATCCGTGTGTGTAATGTTTGCGCATGCGCGCGTTCCCGTGTGTTTAATGCGCTGTAAGTCTATTATTCATCAGCCATACCTTTAACTATTTAAAGCTTTTGTCCTTTGTTACTCACCCATCTCTGAAGAAAACCACAGCCTCTGGAATGGCTTTAATCAATCTCTTTAACACAACATTGCTTTTTACAATAATGTTATTTTCACGACACAGCAATTTCAAGATTATCTTTCAATGTAGTTAAACAATTAGTTACCAAATTAAATCTCATTCAAATATTCTCCAATGCTTGCTTTTCACTGTTTCTCTTCCAAGAGAAGTTAAAGGCCTCTGTGTGTCCGCGTGTCCGCGCGTGTCTTTTCTCCGGACAAAAGACAATGAGTTCTAAGACACACTTGTAGGCCACAGATTTGAAGAATTGATTTCTTAATCTACTTCAATAATGCTCTTACTTACAAATTACACAATTACACAATAACACACTCATCAGACTCTTTTCTGATCTAACACACTTATATCAGCCGACTGGGAGAACGTCTTCTTCCACAATGTTATACTGATAGCTCGTTCCCAAAACAAGCACTGCAACAATTCATTCTCTGTTGCACAACATACACGATACTTCACAATATCGTACAAATCAAATCACATTACCGTACCAATCAAATCGTATATTTACAAATACGTGTTTCCTAACCCGGCTCTCTCCATCAGCTATTATGAAAGATTATTGAAGATTATTGTTTCTATTCCAACAAGATTACTTATTAAAAGATTCTTTAGCCTCAAAGAAATCTTTGAAAATCACAGCTATTGCACACGTGCGCCCTACCGGTTTAAAGAGAAAATAGCGCTATTTTCTCCTGGATTTCTGGCTCGCCATTCAATGTTGTTTATTAAGCTACTTGTTGGATACTAAAATGAAGAATATAATTCTGAGTAGTTTAAGACTATTTATTGAAACACAGGTACAAAAATGTTGAGCTGGATTCTGTTCTGGGTGGCTGAGAGAGAGAGAGAGAGAGAGAGAGAGAGAGAGAGAGAGAGAGAGAGAGAGAGAGGCATATCATACTGGGAGGCACTCCAGTCACCACAGTGGAGTCATTTTGCTTCCTTGGGGTGACAGTCTCTCGGGACTTGAAGTGGGGGCCCAACATCGACGCCCTCACAAAAAAGGCTCAGAAGAGACTGTTTTTCCTGAGGCAGCTCAGAAAATTCCACCTACCAAAGACCACGCTGGTGAACTTCTACACGGCCATCATTGAGTCCATCGTCACCTCCGCCATCATCATCTGGTTCCCCGCTGCAGCGGCCAAGGACAAGGCCAAGCTGCAGCGGGTGATACGCTCGGCGGAGAGGGTGATTGGCTGCCCTTTGCCCCCCCTTGGGGCTCTGTTTAAAAGTAGGGCTTTGGGGAGGGCCAGGAAGATCATGGCTGACCCCGCACACCCAGGACACGGTCTCTTCGCCCCGCTCCCCTCAGGCAGGAGGGTGCGGTCCCTAAAAACTGTGAAGGCCCGACATGCACACAGCTTTTTCCCCACAGCCATCCGGCTCCTAAATGCCGCTGGGCCCCGCCCCCCCCCTGACCTGACCCCTATCTATCTACCCTCCCTCCACCCCCACCCAGAGAGCTTTGGACTGTCTGGATATGAACACTTGAACACTTGATCTCTGCACTTTATATTTATATTAATTATGACTCTTGCACTATGATGTTGGTTTGCACTGTCTTGTCCTGTCTTGCACCTGTCCTGCTGTAAACCGTGCTCCACTGTCCCAAACCAAATTCCTAACATGTTTACATGTCATGGCAATAAAGTCTTCTGATTCTGATTCTGAGAGAGAGAGAGCTGCGTGTTCCAGAGGAGAGAGAGAAGAAGAATAGAAGAGAAGAGAAGCCCCCTGGGCCCACACTTCTTATTTATAAACAATAGTATGCAAATACAGTTACAAACAATGGTCCTATCACAGTCACTGCATAGATGCTTGAGGTGTGAAGAGTAGGAGACCCCAATATGATGTCACCCTGCCTAAAAGTCATTCCAGGTTAAAGTTCAAGTCAGATTCACAGGAAGTAAACATATGGCCCTTAAGTCAGATTCACAGGAAGTAAACATATGGCCCTTAAGACAAAGGATGTGTTTACAAGGTGTCATAAAACCCCCCTTGTCAGGAGAACAGGCCCATACCATATACCCATGCATGTGAGTGTGTAAGTAAAATATACTACACTCTTCTCACCCCTTTGTCCGGAATCTGTCTGTGGCTGGCTATGCTGTTCTCTAAAATGCTCTTGCCCTTCATAAAATCTAATTTTGCAGCTTGTAGATGTTCCTGATCCTGTGTAGACGCTTTATGAGCCTACATTAAGGTGTAATCTCTCTGCATGTTTGCAGTGAGCTATCAAATTCTCCAGGGTCCCCGTCTCCTACCCAATGCAGGTCAGTCTGACTTGCTCGCTCAAAGTCGGTCTCAGTCCATTTACAATTGCAGGTTTCAGTAATGTGGAATAGTTATTATCGTCCCGAGCTACATCACTGTGTAATATAAAACATTTCTCTAATCTGACATAATAGTCCTCGAACAGTTCCTCTGCTTTCTGAGTAAACATCTGGACTTTACTCCAATCAATTATCTTTGGCCACTTCTCTTTGATACGTCTTAATAATTGATTTAATTGTGTTTCATAATCTCGGTCGTACACCATCAGATTAGTGTCAAAATGACCCCGGACTGTCAACCATTTCATCCCTAACTTATTCCGTATAATGGTACCTATCTCGGCTGCAGAAGGTCTGTACATGGCAACTAAGTCTACCATCTCAGTAGCAAATGTGTCAGAATCATGAGAGGGGTCAGTAAGCGTCTTACACATGTCTCTCACCTCATCTGAACGCCATGGCCGGTAAACTTCAATGTGAGCTTCCCAGTCTTCCCCTCTTACAGGACCTCTAGGGTTTGCACACCGGACCATTGGCATCAAAAAGTTCTCAGCACCGTTCTGCTCTCTCTGCCTAACTCCCTGTCTAGTATTAGGACGTGCAGGCTGCTCAACAGGTAATGGGATCACAGCCTGTGGGACCATAGGGTCAAAAGATGCTTGAGTTACAGGAAAAGGGGGTGCATATTTCGGGGGAGCTGGACAGAGTGGGGATACTGGCTGAACCTTCTTCTGTTTGCTTGTGTTTCTCATCTGCGAAACGCTCCCACTTTCGGAAACAATCCCAATCTATCTTTTTCTTCACTTTCTTTCCTACAGGTGTTTTCTCAAACGTTTCCAATTCTATTCTAATCTCATTTAACCTGTATACACTCAGTGTTCCACATAGGGTAGGAAAATATGAATATTTAGACCATAATTATATCTGCCCAACAACAGCAGGACCCCACTTGTTTGCCATCATCTTGGCAGGGCCAAGAAGTGGCGTTACCACTTCTAAACGGCTTGACTCTAAACCCATCTCAAACTTAAGCAAAATATAATCAGGAAGAAGAATATATATAACAAATAGCACTATTGTTTAAAATAGCCTAAAAAACACACAGAATAATTAAGAACAAAGGAAACAGCTATAATGTCTATCACCTAATAAGAAAACAAATCAATTTAACAATACAATTAACAAAAATGCTGTAAGATTTAACTTCCTTTAACATATGCCAAAAGTCAACACATAAAAGGAAAAACTAGATTATTAAAACTGATTAAAACTGGAGCTCAGAACTTTTGATTAAGCTTAATGAAAACTCTGTATTGTTATATATGGAGGAATCCAGAACTCTGAATGGGCTCGATGGATTTAATGAGAACCTAAACAACAATCAAAATCAAATCAAATCAAATTTTATTTGTATAGCGCATTTCTTACAAGATGCAACTCAATGCGCTTCACATAATGAACATTCTCAGTCAATCAATCAATCAATCAATCAATCAATACTGACAGAGCCGCAAGCAGGCAAAAGTAAAAACCTGTACACTATGTAGCCAGGAAAATTCCCAGTTTTATTTAAATTTTATTTAAATTAGCCAGTTTGCCTACCAGCACCCAGAACACAAATCTCAAAACA
Organism: Nansenia antarctica; assembly: GCF_963989245.1. Taxonomy (NCBI): domain Eukaryota; kingdom Metazoa; phylum Chordata; class Actinopteri; order Argentiniformes; family Microstomatidae; genus Nansenia; species Nansenia antarctica. Next base: position 24,811,659 of record NC_137689.1, on the reverse strand, counting down.
CGAGTATGGTGTAATGGCCTAGTGATCCTAGTTCTATAATGTCCAATGTCTCCCTTAGTGGCAAAAGGCGACATTGAATAAGTAGGTTTTGAGGTCTCGCTTAAAAAATTCCTGAGTTTTAGACAACCTCAGGCCCTCAGGTAGGGTGTTCCACAATCTAGGAGCATATATGCTAAAAGCTGATCCTCCAAATCTCTTTGTCCTAGCCTCTGGCACTATTAAAAGTTCCGTGCCACTAGACCTTAGGGGTCTAGCTCGTGTGTATCTTATGAGCATGTCCACCATGTAATTGGGCGCATCGCAGTGGAGTGATTTATAGACTAGTAAAAGGATCTTAAAGTCTATTCTATAACTGACAGGGAGCCAGTGTAGTGATCTCAAGACAGGTGTGATGTGGGCTCTTCATTTGGTCCTAGTAAGGACACGAGCAGCAGCATTCGGAACCATTTGTAGTCTATTAATCATTTTTGGGGGGAGACCTGTCAGGAGAGTATTACAGTAATCTAGCCTACTAGTAACAAACGCATGCATTAATTTTTCGGTGTCTGCCTGGGAGAGAAATGATTGTACCTTAGTGATGTTTCTTAGATGGTAGAAGGATGTTTTAATAGTATTATTAATATGAGTTTCAAAATGTTGATCTGGGTCAATTATGACACCAAGATTCCTAGCCTGACACTTAGTGTTAAGAGCTAGTGTTTTCAAGTGTGCAGATAATTTCTCTCTCCCAGTTTTCACGCCAATGATCAATACCTCTGTTTTTTCTTGATTGAGTTGGAGAAAATGTTGTGTCATCCAAATATTAATATCAGCAATACGATCATCTTGTAGTCGTTGGGAGTTACTGAGATATAAAGCTGAGTGTCGTCAGCATAGCTGTGGTAGTTAACGCTATGCCTCTTGATAACAGAACTGAGGGGTAGCATGTATAGGCTAAAAAGCAACGGTCCTAAAATGGACCCCTGGGGAACTCCACAGGTTGCACTATAATTTTTTGATTTATGGTCACCAAGGGCTACAAAGTAGTCTCGGTCAGCCAGGTAAGTCCTGAACCAGTTTAAGACCGGACCTGAGAGGCCAACCCAGTTTTCAAGTCTCTCAATAAGTATGGAATGGTCTATCGTATCAAAGGCTGCACTTAAGTCTAAGAGTACAAGAATCAAGAGTTTTTTCGAGTCTGCATTTATCCTAAGGTCATTAGTTACCTTAAGCAAAGCGGTTTCTGTGCTGTGGTATGATCGGAAACCTGACTGAAGTGGGTCATACCTATTATTTAAGACTAAGAATTCATGAAGCTGTTTATACGCTGCCTTTTCTAAAATGTTGCTTAGAAAAGTGAGATTGGATATTGGTCTACAGTTTTTTGGATCAGAAGGACCTAGGTTACTTTTCTTCAGGGTGGGTCTAACCAGGGCAGTTTTAAGCGCCGCTGGAAATATCCCTTTAAGTAGGGAGTGATTTACAATGCCTAGTATGTCATCAGACACAGATTCAAAAATGTCCTTAAAAAAGGTGGTAGGAATAGGGTCAAGAGGACACGTAGACGGTTTAAGCTGTGACACAATTTTACCTAATGTTTCAGTACTAATCATGGTGAACATGCTCATAGTCATGTTCTGTGGTGGCGGATCTACAGTGTTACATAAACCTAGTCTTTCCTGAGTAATACACATATTTGTTATCTTATCCCTGAAGTGGGCTGCAAATTCCTCGCATTTGGTGACAGAGGCTGCGCCGTCTAGTGTTCTAGGAGCAGGGTTTACAAGGCAATCAATTGTCGAGAACAAGACCCTGGGGTTATTCTTGTTTGTAGATATAATATTTGAGAAGTGGTTTTTTTCTAGCATTTCACATTGCCAAGTTAAAGGCAGATAGATGTTCTTTAAAAATATTCTGATCAACCTGTAATTTGCTCTTTCTCCATCTGCGCTCAGCTTTCCTACATGTTCTCTTTAGGAGATTTATTTCACTGTTACGCCATGGTGCTCTCCTCTTGGCTCCAACCTTTTTTAGTTTGGTAGGTGCCAGGGAGTCTAGGGCCATTTTTACTTTATTGTTAAAGGTAATTACTAAGTCGTTTTCATATAACGTGGGAGTTGTGTGATTACTGTTCATTAAAGCTTTGAAATTCTCAGCCACTGCAGGGGTAAGATAACGTTTTTTAACAACACGTTCAGCATTGCTTTCAGCTTTACGTGTTACAATGGTAAAGAAAATACAGAAATGGTCAGAGAGGGCCAGGTCGCTGATACCTAATATTGAGACCTCAAGACCCTTTGTAATCACAAGATCAAGGATATGGCCATGATTGTGAGTGGGTTCATTGACATGTTGGATAAAATCCATAGATTTCAAGAGGTCAATAAAATCCCTAGCCCTCAAGTCAGCCTCATTATCAACATGAAAATTATAATCTCCAGTGATAATAATCCTATCATAGTTGGGATGGATAATGGATAGGAACTCAGAGAAGTACAACAATGTATTTATTTATTTATTTATTTGTTGACCAGGGACAGTACACATTAATAAACCAGTTGGTAAATGAGTCAGTGTTTCAACTGTTGTCCCTCTGGCCAGATGTCTGATTGATTGATTGATTGAAAACTTTATTAGAAGATTTGCAGAAGTAGGTACATGAAAGTACATATTACATACAAGGTCAACTAAAAGGATAAAAACCCAAGAAAGCCACTGGCTTATTTCAATTGGGGTCCTTGATTTTCAATTCATCGTTACATGTAAGACAGACAGGAAAAGAAAAAAAACTAGTACTATCTACAAGATAATACAGACAAATAACTATTACTATCTCCAAGATAAAATACATCCATCAATACTAGATATACAATACAACAAAACATCAGGTATGTACAGCGGGTAGGACAGGTGGGGACATACACCACAGGTGGGGGCGGGGGACAAAACACAAAGTATGTACAGTGGGTAGTTCGGGTCTTTTAATCAGATTTTTGATTTAGAGGGTCCAGTTACGGATTGCAGCCTCCTGTAAATGTTTTTTGAGAGTGGTTTTGAAGGTGGGCAGTGTTTTGCACTCCTTTAAGATTATAGGAAGGGCGTTCCACATTTTTACTGCATAGTTTGCAAACGAGTTTAACCCCTTGTTTGTGGTGCAACGCGGTTGAACGTGGTTCGTGGAGCTTCCTCTGGTATTGTATGTGTGGACGTTGTTCACTTTTTGGAAGTATGTTGACAGGTACTTGGGTGTCTTTGTGGTGTAGCGTATCTTGAAGACCAGGCCCAGTGCAAGCTGCTGCACTCTGTCAACTACTCGTAGCCAATCAAGGCTCAAAAAATGAGCAGCGGTTAGATGTGTCCTAGGGTTGAGGCCTAGCAGAAGCCTAACCAGTTTATTTTGGGCTGTCTGGAGTCTTGTTTTATGGGCCTTTGTGGTTCTATAGTACCATGATGTTACGGCATAGTCGAAGTGACATTGAATGAGAGCTCCTGATAGGGTCCTCAGTGTGTTTTTACTGACAAGTGAGGATATCCTGTACAAGAATCTAGTTCTATGGTTCACTTTTTTGATTACTTTTGCTGCCATTTTATCTCCGGAAAGATTTGCCTCTAAGATGGAGCCCAGGTATGTAATAGCCTCTTTTCTTGTGATATTAATGTTACCCACTTTTATTTAAAAATGTTCAGCCTTTCTGAGTTTAGATGGGGATCCGTATAGGATGGTTTCAGTTTTACCTAGGTGTATTGATAGTTTATTGTCAGCTAGCCAGATGCAGATTCTACTCAGTTCAGTGCTTAGCGCTTTTTCCACCTGCAATATGTCCCTGTCAGAGACCAGCAGAGCCGAGTCATCCGCGAACAGGAACAAATTGCAATCACATGCTGATGACATGTCATTCACATTAGGAACAGTAAAGGTCCCAATATGCTTCCTTGTGGAACGCCGCAGGTCACTGGGAGGGGGGGGGGACAGTGTTCCGTTCACACTAACCACCTGTTCCCTCCCCTCTAAGTAGGATTGCATCCAGCTCACCGATGTTCTATCGAACCCAATTGCTTTCAGTTTATAGAACAATATGTGGTGATCTACTGTGTCGAAGGCCTTCTGGAGGTCCAGCATGACCATGCCGCAGTACTTGCCCGAGTCCACCTCATGGTTGATGTGGTCGTTCAAATAGAGAAGGCATGTGTCAGTGGAATGGGATGTTCTGAATCCTGATTGAAATTCATACATCAGATTTTTTTCGGTAAGGTACCTATCAACCTGTTCATAAACTATTTTTTCCATAAGTTTCGAGATGGAATTAAGAATAGAAACAGGTCGGTAGTTGCCTGGGTCTAATTTGCTTCCTTTTTTATACAGTGGGGTTACCCTTGCTATTTTAAAGTCAAGGGGGACGTGTCCCTGTTTGATGGAGAGGTTTATTATGTGGGTGATGATTGGGGTAATGGAGGCAGCTGAGTCTTTTAGAAATCTGGCTGGAATATTGTCATGGCCCGTGGCCTTTTCTGAGTGTAGAGCGCCCAGTTTTTTAAACACCTCATCGTTTGACACCATGGAGAGTTTAAAATCATCTTTGCGTACACCCAGTTTATTGTAGAACGCACGGATGTGCTCTACACCAGGGGTGCTCACACTTTTTAGGCTTGTGAGCTACTTTTCAAATTACCAGCTCAACAAGATCTACCAACCAAATGAAACATATTGCCATTGATGCGAATACAAAAATGTACTGTAATAATAACAAATTAAGGCCACGCTACACTGTTTAAAAATCAAAGAAGAGATTTATTAAACTATATAACAAATATTCACACTGGTAGTCCATTAACATTAACATTAACTCAGGAGCTCTGAGTGGTTTACACCAGACTGGCCAGTGCCAAGCCAGGTGCCATCGACGTCTCCGGGCGGCGGAGTGTGTGTGTGTGTCTGTCTGTCTGTCTGTGTGTGTGTGTCTGTCTGTCTGTCTGTCTGTCTGTGTGTGTGTGTGTGTGTGTGTGTGTGTGTGTCTGTCTGTCTGTCTGTCTGTCTGTCTGTCTGTCTGTCTGTCTGTCTGTCTGTCTGTCTGTGTGTGCATGTGTGTGTGCTTGTGTCTGTCTGTCTGTGTGTGTGTGTGTGCTTGTCTGTGTGTGTGTGTGTGTGTGTGTGTGTGTGTGTGTGTGTGTTGTGAGGCGGCGCGGGGCTGAGTGGGGCCCTCTCCTGTGTGGTCCAGACGGGAGGCGTCCCGTCTGGACCACACAGGAAAAAAAAAAAAAAACTTTTCCCCCCCCAATGCCGTGTGATCTACCCACACTACCGACGTAATGAGCACCCCTGCTCTACACCATAACGCCCTGAGTGGGGTGGTAGATTGTTAACTAATTTAGTGGCTATGGTAGTAAAGAAAGTGTTTAAGCACTTAGCCACATCCAGCTTGTCTGTAAAGAGAGAATCTCCAGATTTTATGCTGATGTTTGTAGACCTGGTTTTGAGTTTTTGACTGCAACCTAGTTGGCTATTAAGTAGCTTCCAAAGGTCACGTGGTTTGTTTAAGTTTTCTTCGATTTTGTTATCGAGGTATTTTTTCTTAGCAGATTTGGTCATGGTAATTACCTGATTGCATAGTTTGTTGCATTGTTTTTTAATTTTCTCAAAGTGGGTTTTGAGATCTTCGTTTAAGTGTTTCACTAATTTTGATTTGCATTTTTGAACTTCAGAGCAACTTCAGAGAGCGACAGCTTTGGAGATACCTGTATCTCTCTGAAAACAAAGCGAGAGATGAAATGATACTACGCGTACCAAAGTGAAGTAGCCTAGTATTATATATTGAGACGTATATACATCTCAAATAGGTAGGATTCTGTAACGTTATGTGTATACCCTCATCTGCATGTAGTTCATGTTATGTTATATGGAAGTTGGGAGAAACGCAAACGCGCGTCAATTCTCTCACTCGCTTCAAACGTGATGCAGACCTGAACATCCATGTGCCAGTACCGTGCGATCCACCGAGGGATGACGCTGCATTACTCAGGTAGGAACCGTGTGGGGAGGGTAATAATTAAGCATGAAAATTTGGACGTGATTTCATATAGCCTACAACGTTACCTAAAACATGTTATTTAACTTACTAGATTATGCATTTCAAGGGGCAGGCTATGCTAATGAGAAAAATTGTATAGCTAGCTAGCTAGTTAGTCACATTAGTTAGCTAACGTTAGCTCGTGCTTAGACCCATGTTCTAACTTTGAATAATGTAATGTTTAGGGATGCACGATATTATCGGCGCCGATAATTATCGGCCCGATAATGGGAAATTAATGTTATGAAATATTTACCGGTTTTATTAAATTTTAGCCGATATAGAGCCGATAATATGAAGCCGGAAATATTTCCGGTTCCGGTTGTCGCGCTCATGATGCTGCGCCTGCGTACAGCCATGCAGTCAATTAACGGTAAGCTATGGTAAATAGATAGCCAATGTTAGCTAGTGCTAATGTTCACCATCTCTGTAGTCTGCTCTAAAATACGCAATCAAACAGTGCAGGCAACCCATGCTGTTCTGTGAATGAGACGAGCTTTTGACTGATGGCTTTCTACTGCCAAATTATATTATTACAGCAAACACGTCGGTAGTTTGGCATCTGTTCTCTGAACAACAAGGAGAGGCTCATTCCGACATTGACTTCTGTTTTCGTTTTCGCGATTTCAAAATAAAAGCGCGAGCTAAGCGTTGTTGCAAATGAATGACACATCGCTAGTCAACTAACACAGCTTGTTTTGTGAGCCTGCTAACAATGTAAAGTAGAGTTATAGTTAACTAGGTAACAATGTAAAGTAGTGTTATAGTTAACTAGGTAACAATGTAAAGTAGTGGTATAGTTAACTAGGTAACAGTGGGGATTACTCACCCAATCCATGCATTGCAATAGTTTGGCTTGACTAGCGAGTGTGATGTGATTTTCAACAATGTTGAAATGTATTTCCTTTTTTTAAAATAAATGAACATTTGAAGAGTCAGAAGTGTTCTCTTTGTTGTGTTAACAATAGTGATGTAAGTTAGATTTGGTGAGATCACTATGGAATATTAAATCATCAATCTTTGCTCACTACTTTCAGGTGTGCTGTCTACAGGTTATCAACTGTGAAATTATATCTCTTCTCATATCGGTTCTCATATCGGTTATCGGCCACGAGAAGCGGGTAAACATCGGTTATCGGTATCGGTTGGAAAAAATGCATATCGTGCATCCCTAGTAATGTTGGCCTATGCTCTGTTGGAGAAAAAAAGTGACAATTCAAGTGGAAGGTGTTTGACTACAGACTTCTAATACACAAGCTTGTTGCAGGTAGACAATGTCTGATGAGAAGGATGAGCGAGAGGGCACCCCCCCTAAAAAAAACGAACAAGCCCTTGCCTCCCAGAAGTTCCTTCCCAAATACCAACAATGGCAAAATGGACTTAGACATTACGTGAGCTAGAATTATACGGTTCTATCCCAATAGTCAATGCTAGACCTAATGCTTTATCTTGTTGTTAATACAGCGACACATTCAGAAGTAGAGTTGCAGATAGGAAACATGTGTAGCTGTTTTTTTTAAATTCTGTTTAAGGACTGTATTCATTCTACTGTATGTGGAAAAAAAACTATTACTTTTTTTCATCCAAAGTCAGTGAAAAAGGTGTCGATACCTTTTTAAATTGTGAGTGTAATGTTATTCTCAAACCAAAGGAACTAATTTTACAATGTACTGTACAGATGCCCATTTTCTTTTCTTGTTTAATACATAGCAATGTTGGTGTGTTTCATAGGTCAATAAATGTTGACAGACAACCACCCACAAGTCAAATGACGTCATTTATTCATTATAGTTCTTCATTGGTCAATGCCAACCTCCATGTTCTGGAGAAGCTGGCCATTGCAGCACCTCACTGTCATTATCTGACATCCCAGAATGCAGAGGTCTAACCCGCGCAATGTACAAGCAGTGATGTCACTGTCTGTGCACAGTAGAGGTCAGGCATATACAAACGTACAGTGTCATACTTAGAATAGGAAACACTGTCATTGAGTGTTCATCAGACATTTACATTCATTCAGTCAACAATTCTAAAAAAATGTGCAGAGCTTTGTTACAATTACTGTATGTATCAAATGAGGTAATGATCAACAGGACATACTGTATGTTCGGAAACAACAACTTGAAACAACAGATGCCAAACTCTAAAAACAGAAAGCAATGAGAGCACAGTGATGATGATGATGATGATGATGATAGCTGATTTCTCATCTATTGCCTGACAGTAAAGTTAAAGAGGAACACAATCAGTTTGGTCATGGGTGGGGGGACATGCAGGCTCTTCCTCTACCCAGCAGGTTTGCGTGGGGATGGGGGGTACGTCGGCTCTCCTCTCCCCAGTAGGTTTGCTGGTGAGGTGATTTGGAGTGTGTCTTGCAGCAACCAGTAGCCCAACAACACAGGGCAAGTCCCAGCCACTCATCTCTGTAGTTGATATAATAGTAATTGGCCCCAACAGAGCCCACCCCTTTCCTTAGTGTCTGTCTCCTCTCCTCCTGCCCCGTCCCTCTCAAAGGGAGGAGGTAAGGTCCAGCATGGGGGTGGGGGTGGAGTAGTTGGCCCAGTCCGGGGTGATGTTAGTGTTAGAGCGGGGCTCTGGAGGAGGAAAGGCGACATGGACGGCGACCCCTCCGGCCAGGATGAGAAGTAAGGCCAGCAGGGTGAGACCCCTCCGCAGGACCAGCTGTGTGTTTGAGAGCAGAACTTCGGGTTGCACCACGCCAGGGGCCTCCCCACCCCCCTCATCCTTCCCCTTACTGGTGCCCCCTGCCCCCAGCCCCTGATTTAGCTCCTGATAACTGGTGCTCACAGGGTTGTATCCAGCAGGTTTAGGTCCATCACTCTCGGTCTGTAGTGTAACACACATACACAACATCAAGATAAGATAATGGATTGAACACTCTTTCACACAGCACATTGTCACTCACATTCACACTCACTGGGCACATATCAGAGACACGTTTACTAAGTCACTGCTCTGCACACACACACACACACACACACACACACACACACACACACACACACACACTCTCCCTCACCGTATCCGTGCTAAGCATTGGCTCAGGGCATGCTGATCCCTCTGGGAGCAGCTTGTCAATCATTGGCAGTCCAATAAGAGGCTTTGCTGGCACACACGTGACTGGCACACTTTTTCCAGCACGCACCTGTGCCTGGGGACAGTGAGAGACCCATGAGGTGGAAGAAAAACTATTGAATAATTGATGTGACAAGGTCTGGCAATATGCTGAAGATCTAATAAGAATGAACATTAACGTGATACTAATACTAACTAACGTGATACGCAGCCTAATCACTCCTGACTATATCCTGACCACTTAAACTGCACACATGTCGTATCTAAAGAAGGCACAACTCAATGTACATCAAAGGTGTGTGTTTGTAGTGTCACGATCCAACTATTCCTGTTTGTCATGGTAAGCTCAGGGGGGTTGATGATTGACTACCCGGGGTACAAGGGGGAGTGGCTTGCCTGTTGGCGGGTTTCGAAAGGTATTTGAAAGGTGCTCATTTCCTACCTGGGAGAGAAGAGAGAGTTGAGAGAGGAACGAGAGAGAAGCGAGAGAATAACTGATTGAGACGCCATATCTAAGAGAACCCCTGAGGATTTATTAAGAGACTATTATTACTGTTTGGAGCTGTGGAATTACCCCCGAAGTCGTGTCGTGTCCGGTTTTGTTTTGTTGTCGTTGTTTCGTTATACAGTATGTGATATATACTAAACGGGAGGGGACACCCTGCCAACTATCGTGTGAGCTGTCCGGTACACCCACACGGACCATGCCACGGACCTTCGGACCAAGGTAAGCCATTTCCCTGCTTAACATCTACCTGGGTGCTGTCATCTAACCCTGAGCTAACCTACACACCTGTGTCCGGCCTCGGCCCTGTGTGGGAACGAGCCCATTGGATTTCAATGTACATGCAGAGCTGTTGGGTTTTGATTGATTGAAAACTTTATTAGAAGATTTGCAGAAGTAGGTACATGAAAGTACATATTACATACAAGGTCAACTAACAGGATAAAAACCCAAGAAAGCCACTGGCTTATTTCAATTGGGGTCCTTGATTCTCAATTTATCGTTACATGTAAGACAGACAAAAAAAACTAGTACTATCTACAAGATAATACAGACAAATAACTATTACTATCTACAAGATAAACATACATCCATCATGGGAAGAACAATACAACAAAACATAAGGTATGTACAGCGGGTAGGACAGGTGGGGACATACACCACAGGTGGGGGCGGGGGACAAAACACAAAGTATGTACAGTGGGTAGTTCGGGTCTTTTAATCTGATTTTTGATTTAGAGGGTCCAGTTACGGATTGCAGCCTCCTGTAAATGTTTTTTGAGAGTGGTTTTGAAGGTGGGCAGTGTTTTGCACTCCTTTAAGATTATAGGAAGGGCGTTCCACATTTTTACTGCATAGTTTGCAAACGAGTTTAACCCCTTGTTTGTGGTGCACCGCGGTTGAACGTGGTTCGTGGAGCTTCCTCTGGTGTTGTATGTGTGGACGTTGTTCACTTTTTGGAAGTATGTTGACAGGTACTTGGATGTCTTTGTGGTGTAGCGTATCTTGAAGACCAGGCCCAGTGCAAGCTGCTGCACTCTGTCAACTACTCGTAGCCAATCAAGGCTCAAAAAATGAGCAGCGGTTAGATGTGTCCTAGGGTTGAGGCCTAGCAGAAGCCTAACCAGTTTATTTTGGGCTGTCTGGAGTCTTGTTTTATGGGCCTTTGTGGTTCTATAGTACCATGATGTTACGGCATAGTCGAAGTGACATTGAATGAGAGCTCCTGATAGGGTCCTCAGTGTGTTTTTACTGACAAGTGAGGATATCCTGTACAAGAATCTAGTTCTATGGTTCACTTTTTTGATTACTTTTGCTGCCATTTTATCTCCGGAAAGATTTGCCTCTAAGATGGAGCCCAGGTATGTAATATCCTCTTTTCTTGTGATATTAATGTTACCCACTTTTATTTTAAAATGTTCAGCCTTTCTGAGTTTAGATGGGGATCCGTATAGGATGGTTTCAGTTTTACCTAGGTGTATTGATAGTTTATTGTCAGCTAGCCAGATGCAGATTCTACTCAGTTCAGTGCTTAGCGCTTTTTCCACCTGCAATATGTCCCTGTCAGAGACCAGCAGAGCCGAGTCATCCGCGAACAGGAACAAATTGCAATCACATGCTGATGACATGTCATTCACATATATTAGGAACAGTAAAGGTCCCAATATGCTTCCTTGTGGAACGCCGCAGGTCACTGGGAGGGGGGGGGACAGTGTTCCGTTCACACTAACCACCTGTTCCCTCCCCTCTAAGTAGGATTGCATCCAGCTCACCGATGTTCTATCGAACCCAATTGCTTTCAGTTTATCTAACAATATGTGGTGATCTACTGTGTCGAAGGCCTTCTGGAGGTCCAGCATGACCATGCCGCAGTACTTGCCCGAGTCCACCTCATGGTTGATGTGGTCGTTCAAATAGAGAAGGCATGTGTCAGTGGAATGGGATGTTCTGAATCCTGATTGAAATTCATACATCAGATTTTTTTCGGTAAGGTACCTATCAACCTGTTCATAAACAATTTTTTCCATAAGTTTCGAGATGGAATTAAGAATAGAAACAGGTCGGTAGTTGCCTGGGTCTAATTTGCTTCCTTTTTTATACAGTGGGGTTACCCTTGCTATTTTAAAGTCAAGGGGGACGTGTCCCTGTTTGATGGAGAGGTTTATTATGTGGGTGATGATTGGGGTAATGGAGGCAGCTGAGTCTTTTAGAAATTTGGCTGGAATATTGTCATGGCCCGTGGCCTTTTCTGAGTGTAGAGCGCCCAGCTTTTTAAACACCTCATCGTTTGACATCATGGAGAGTTTAAAATCATCTTTGCGTACACCCAGTTTATTGTAGAACGCACGGATGTGCTCTACACCATAACGCCCTGAGTGGGGTGGTAGATTGTTAACTAATTTAGTGGCTATGGTTGTAAAGAAAGTGTTTAAGCACTTAGCCACATCCAGCTTGTCTGTAAGGAGAGAATCTCCAGATTTTATGCTGATGTTTGTAGACCTGGTTTTGAGTTTTTGACTGCAACCTAGTTGGCTATTAAGTAGCTTCCAAAGGTCACGTGGTTTGTTTAAGTTTTCTTCGATTTTGTTATCGAGGTATTCTTTCTTAGCAGATTTGGTCATGGTAATTACCTGATTGCATAGTTTGTTGCATTGTTTTTTAATTTTCTCAAAGTGGGTTTTGTTTCACTAATTTTGATTTGCATTTTTGAACTTCAGAGCATTTTAGGTCTCTGACTTTCATAGCATTTAGAATGTCCGAATTCATCCATGGTTCCGATCGGGCTTTAACCCTGGTGGTTCTCATGGGGGCTATACTGTCAATAATATTTAGGAATTTGGTTTTGAAACCTAGCCATGCCTCTTCAACCTGTGTGCATTTTAGTTCATCTAACCAGTCTTGATTCTCCAGTTTATGGTTTAAGGCCTCACTAGAATAGGATTTAAGGGATCTAGTGGTTACAGTTTTATGACCGCCAGCCTTGGGTTTATGTTTTTTACGAGTGCAAAAGATCATGTAATGATCACTTAGCCCACTTACAATAACCCCACTCTTGGAGATTTTGGACTCATCCGATGTTAGAATGAGATCTATGGTGGTTTGAGTAGAAATACACACCCTAGTGGGTTTGGTAATTTGTTGACGGAGACCGTGTAATTCAGAAAACCTAGTGAAGGATCTGAAAACGGATGCTTCATTTCTGAGCATGTCCGTGTTCCAATCCCCAATAAGAATCTTTTCCACACAGTCAACGTCATCCAAGCACCCCTCAAGAATATCATAGAAATCATTCTGATCGGGAGGTCTGTAGATAGTACCAACCAGCACCGGTTTTGCTTTGTTAAAGATAATTTCAACCCAAACAGATTCTAATTTGTCACGATTCAGGTCATACCGGGTGTTAAAGATAATATCGTTGTGAATGTACATGCAGACACCACCCCCATACCTGTTCCTGTCGTTTCTGATGACTGTGTAGTTAACTATTTCAATCTCTGGGTCTTTGATTGATTCATCAAACTTGGTCTCAGAGAAGCTCAAAATGTGAACCTTGCTGTCATGGAACATTTCTCTGATTTGGTCCAGTTTAGGCACAAGACTGTTCACATTAAGGTGAACAATATGCAGGCCCTTACTGCTGTGTCCAAATAGAGAGTTCATGTCCTTGACTTGGAAATAGTCACAATTCAGGTCATCGTCAAGTTGAGGATTGGGGGATGGGGGGGGGTCGCCCATTGTTCAACGGTTTCGGTATAGAGTCTCCGGGTGGAGAAGGGGGGGGGGGGGGGGGGGGGTCGTCGTCGGGTGGGGTAGGGAGGGGGGGGGGGGGGTCGTCGCCGGGTGGGGGAGGCCTCTGTGTTCACTAGATAGCTGGTGGAAGTTAGGTGGGGGGGTAATGTTGTTAGCATAGCTACCCTTTGTTTTGATAGCCTCGTCTGAATCCAGGAAGTCCGCTGCTGGTGCCGGTTTGACCGGTTTGACGACAATGGCGTCAATGGCGTCGTTAGTAACATTTGCCTGGGAAAGGCATAGCTGCTCTCTGGCCAAACGTGTAGCCTGCCTGGTTGAGACTGGTCCGGGATTCAGCTGAATGTCTCCCGAGAGAAGTAGATAGAGACAGATCATGGTCCTTCGGTCCATTCTACCTGCCGGGGGCTTGTTTTTCCACGTCAGGTCAGCAGTCAGCGTTGTGTGAATAGCTGCCGTTCCGAAGTTTATATACTTCTTTGCGGCGTGGAGATAAAAGTCGCTATGGGTCTCATTTTTTCCAATAAAGTTTGTCTCCTTCTCCATAAGATGTAAGTTCTGTGGTGATTTAATGTATAAATCCATAATCCACAGAAGGAACAGGAATTGGGGCGCTCCCCCGGGATGTGAATTGTTGTGAATGTGTTTGTTTGATAACTGAGAGTTAACCACATTAGCTTTAGGCTAGGGAGCTAAATAGGCTAGCTAAACACCGATGCTAGTCCTATTAGCTAAAGTTAGGGTTGGCTACGAAAGTGTTGGACGAGGAGCCAATGGTGGATCTAAGTGACACCATTTTCCCTCAGTTGGTGACCTCTGGGAGTGTAGAGGAAAGGATAGAGTTTATCACTGACATACCCGCTGCTGTGCCACCCCAGGATTTACAGCTAGCTGAAGAGACAGAGTCTTTTATGAGAGTGGGGTTGATAATGGTGGAGAGTTAGATGTGAGTGAGGCGATTCTGAAGCATCTGGAGCTCCTGCCCTGAATCAACTTGATCGAGTTAGAGAACAGAAACAGGATCCTACACTGGGATACATTGTGAAAGTGGCAACATCTGCTAGAGAGAATAAGGAAGAGGCAAATGGGATACTTTGTAAGAGGTGGTATTCTCTTTAGAAAATGGAGACCAGCCAGTAGGCCAGCTAGTGAGGACTGGTCTAGTTATGAGCAGATAGTGCTACCTCAGTGTTACCATGGAGAGGTGCTCCGCTTGGTACATGGGTCAGTGTACAGTGGTCATTTGGGTTTCAAAAAGACCGTAGTGAAGATTAGCAGGCAATTCTATTGGCCAGGGCTACGCAATGACGTAAAGGGGTTTTGTCAGTCACGTCACACTTGCCAGGTGGTGGGGAAACAGGGCAGTAAACCGCCAGTTTGTCCTTTACAACCTTTACCTGTGGTACAAGAGCCCTTTTCGGATTATCATGATAGATTGCATAGGTCCCTTACCCAAAACAAAGAAGGGAAATGAATACCTATTGACTATCTTAGACACCGCCACCAGGTATCCGCCGGAAGCCATTCCACTTCGTAGCATAAGGACGAAGGTTATAATTGAACATTTGTTAAAGTTATTTTCCTCTGTGGGTTTACCGCGCTCTATTCAGTCTGATCGCGGTTCCAACTTCACGGCCAAACTTTATCATCAAGTTTTGTCTGGGTGAATTTAGCAGTCAAACATTCCTCACCGTATCATCCTCAATCACAGGGAGCCATAGAAAGGTTTCATGGGACATTACAGAACATGATCCATGCTTTTGTTGAGGGTCAGCCTAGGGAGTGGGATGAGGCCATCCTGTTTTTGCTGTTTGCAATCAGGGATGCTCCTACTGAGTCCTTGGGTTTTAGCCCTTTCGAATTAGTATTTGGTCATGAGGTTCGTGGGCCATTACAGCTCTTGAGTGAGAAAATAGTTCGACCAGCACCCCCTGGTGACGTCCTAAAGTACGTGTCTCGGTTACAGTTGGCATGTGAGGTTGCCTCAAAGAATGTAACCCATCTAACCCTGAGCTAACCATGAGCTAACATGTCTTTTTCCTGTCAACTGTATGTAACAAGATTTTGCTAATGGATAAATGTTCTTTCTCTCTGTGTCGTGTTCCAAGAGGACACCTCTGCCAATCAAACATGTACAGACAAAATCAAACATTAATGGGTTTACCAGTGGACAGAGGTAGCGTGCAGGATAGTGACGCTTGGGCTTAACAGACCTGAACTAACCTGCACTCTTGAACTCTCAGCACCAACTGTATTTTAGTACAGCAGTGTTATTCAATCTTGGTCTTCAAGACCATCTAATCAAAGGCCTGATGATTATTTAGTCAGGTGGTTATGTTGCTAACACTCATCCACAGTATAGCCAACTGTCGACAGTCACAGAATTCAGAGGGAGGTCAGTAGTCAGGGGTAGGTGTCTTACCTCTTCTGTGACTTTCTGCCAGTTGAGTCTGAAGATGATTGTGATGAAGAAACAGGACTGCAGGACGACACAGAGTAACAGACCCATCCAGAACCCTGACAGGGAGAGAGAGAAAACACAACACATTAACACACACACAGATAGTACCAAGATGGCGGCGCCGTTTAAGGTCTCCTCAACAACATTGCAGTAGTTTGCTTATTTTATTGTTTTTAATCGTGATTTACAATGTACAGTACCAGTCAAAGGTTTGGACACCCTTTCCCATTCAATCGAATGGGACGTGGTTATCCGTGATTACACCGTATCACGCAATCTCTCCCGCGGGCTTCTCTGTGCATCGCAGGACAGTGTAACTTTTGGGGAAAGAGCAAATGAGGTGGAGTATTCTTCATGATTAACAACGCCTGGTATAAACCAGTAAATGTTCATGCCCTCAAAACTTTCTGCTCCCCGGACATTGAATGCCTGGTGCTGCTCTGCCGCCCGCACTGGCTACCGAGAGAATTCACCGCTGTTGTACGCATAGCGTGGGTTTATATCCCACCACAAGCCGACATGAACGTTGCACTCAAAGAACTATCAGCATCATAGAAAACAGACACCCAGACGCCGCTCTAATAGTGGTTGGAGAATTCAACCAAGCAACGCTAGAGAGGGTCAACAGCATCAAGTTTCTGGGGATTCACATCACCGACGACCTCACCTAGGATGAACACACCAACCAGGTGGTGAAAAAAGCACAACGTCGACGCTTCCAGGTGGTTGAAATAGTTTGGCTTAGGGCCTAAGATCCTAGGGGCCTTCTTCAGAGGCCCAACCGAGAGCATCCTGACAGGATACCTGCCCCAAACCGCAAGCACTTAAAGGGGTAGTGCGGACAGCTGTGAAGATCAGCGGATGTAAGCTTCCCTCCATCCACGACACCTACAAGGACCGGTGTGTCAGAAAGGCCTTCAGGATTATTAGGGACCCCAGCCACCCCAATCAGAAACTGTTCAAGCTATTGCCTTCGGGGAAACGGCACTGAAGCCTCAGGCTTTTTGTATCTGAATGCTGCAATGCCAATGTTGAGGAACCAAAGCCAAAGAATTCTACTCTTGTGTATAATAGTAGTATTACAGTAATAAAAGCGATTCTGATTTCTGGCATTCTTGAGACACACCAACACACACAATTCTGGGCATACAATCTCACTGTACACACAAATGCATAAATGTACAAAACAATGAATCCAAACACAGTGACAGAGAGAGAGAGCAGTACCCATGATCCTGAGCTTGGTTGCGAACATCAGGGCTATCCCCACTGGCAAGCCTATGACGTAATAACAGATCAGGTTGGATATGGCGGCGATTTTCTGCTTCCCGGCCCCCACCAGGATCCCTGAGCAAACGCACTACACCACACACACATGAATAGACACACACACACACAATGTTAATTGCAACGACGACCTGGCTAAGAGGCAAAAGCAATGAAATCACACAACTTCAGTTTACACATCAGGGGAACACGTGCTGCATTAACACCATGGACTGATGAGGGGATACTGTATCCCAGTTAAACGACATCCAAATTCAATGAAACTCACCAAAAGAGAATCAAAGAACTGTACGAATGTGTAGACGCTGAGGTTCTCAGAGACGATTTCCACAATGTCCCTGTAGACGAGAAGAGAGTCAAACTTCTGAAATACCAAAATGACAGAAAACTAACTTCTGAAATCAGGTCTTCATAACCACAGTGTGGCCTCATTGGTTGAGAAGGAAGGAATCTGTGGGAGAAAACTGCTAAAAACTAAATATATTCTAATAAATCATCTATTGACTGTTTTCAAAGTAGCATTTTTATATACATGGCCGTTTTTGTTGGACCTGTGGTTAAAAACAATGAAACTGTTCTCTTTGGACATATGGTCTGTCACTTACGTGTCTGTCGTGAAGATGAAGCCAAGCACATTCTTGGAGCCAACGATGACTATCCCCTGGAACACTGCCAGCACTCCTACAACAGAAACATGTCTCCTGGTTATTGAAAACACAGGTGTGTGTGTGTGCACGTGTGCTTGTGCTGGTGCGTGTCTGTGTGTATTTGCCTGACCTGACAACACTAAGGCCACTTTGCAGGTGAGTATGGCCCTTTGGGTGTCCCCTGCCCCCAGGGCATTCCCCACACGCAGACAGGCAGCTGCATGGACACCTAAAGGGAACTGTACACAAATACCCCAGTTACCATTGAGACACACGTTGAGTTCCTAGTAATGTGGAGACGGGGGGAGGATCTTGGGGTAGTGGTGGTCTAGTGGATAGTGAGTTGGACTTGTGATCGGAAGGTTGTGAGTTCAAATCCCGCCTGAAACCACACCACTACTAGTGTGCCCTTGAGTAAGGCACTTAGCCCTCAGTTACTCCAGGGGGAATGTCCCTGTAATTCGTAATTGTAAGTCGCTTTGGATTAAAAGCGTCTGCTAAATGGCTAAATTAATTAATTAAATTAATCTCACCATGTAGGTTATAGCCCCCAGCTCCGCCAACACATGTTGGGCAGCAAGATCCACCTCCCCTAACATACCTAGAGGAAAAGACAGAGTGTGTGTGTGTGTGGGGGGTTATGGAAGTAGTCTATACTTCTTGATTATAAATTAAATCACACATGCATATAATAAACACCCACACACACACACACACACACACACACACACACACATTACATTCAGCGTGACAGCCAGCAAAATCATCATTTTAAACCTCATCTATTTTTTATAATCAGCAACATGCTGGGAAGTCAGATTTGAGGAACACAGTATGTCTCTCTGTCTCAGGATTGCATTCCTGGCTACCGTACTGTTCCTGTGAGTGAATGTCCGCAACACAAGGGCATCTTCTGTCTGAGTGTGAAGTGCGTGGGTGTTTTGTCTGAGTGTTCTATCCATAACCAGAATATGTTTTATATTTTTGATTCTTCAAAGTAGCCACCTTTAGCTTTGATGACAGCTTTGCACACTCTTGGCATTCTCTCAATCAGCTTGGTGTGTGTGTGTGTGTGTGTGTGTGTGTGTGTGTGTGTGTGTGTGTGTGTGTGTGTGTGTGTGTGTGTGTGTGTGTGTGTGTGTGTGTGTGTGTGTGTGTCAGTGGAAAAGGAAACTGAACACCACCCAGCATTCTCTTCTCTAGAACATGTGGTAGAAAACCACCAAAAAAGCAAAAGGTGGCATATTCTGGTTTGTTTAACACTTTTTTGTTTACAATGATATAATAATTATAATTCCATATGTGTTCTTTCATAGTTTTGATGTCTTTAGTATTAATCTACAATGAAATAATATATAAATAAAGAAAAACCATTGAATGAATAGATGTGTCCAAACTTTTGACTGGTACTGTACTATATATACACACACACACACACACACACACACACACACACACACACACACACACACACACACACACACACATACACATACTGACCAGCAAGGATGCCACCTATCTCCCAGGTCCACCACTCGAAGCAGACCATGAGAGTGCTGGGAATAGCAAGCTGCATGTAGGAGCGCCAGTCCTGCAGACACAAACTGGACCAGCCTACAGAAAGATCAGAGTTAAACTCAGAGTTCAATGCTTTAGGATTGTTGTGAATGTGCCCACTAAACCAGGACATTCAGTTATCCCAAAATTGTGATGTAATATTTGCATTGGATCTGGTGAGATATGTGTGTGTGTGTGTGTGTGTGTGTGTGTGTTTCTCACCTCCCCATGTCTTCAAGTGGAGCTTTTTCCAGCGGATATAAAAATACAGCAGCAAACAGATGGAGATCTGAGAGAGGCTATTGGCTGCAGCCGAGCCACTAAACACACAAAGTAAATTCTAAATACCATGCATATACACATGTACACAGAGGTAGGCCTACAAGTGTTACAGAAAATATGGCTCAAATTAATGAGAGGGGCAGTCCAATCACTGGAAACAAGTGTGCTGTTGGCTTTTGATACTCCCAATGCCTCTTCACACCAAACTATTTAACGATTTGTCACCACTGGGTCTTGTTGTTATATGCAATTCTGTGACTGGCCCCTTTAATGGTGTATCAGAGGAGTTTGTACTATAAAGGAAGAATAGACACACCTTTCATAGCGGGAGGATGAGGAAGATTTCAAAAGTAGTAGTAGTAGAAAAGGAAGAAAATAAGGAGGATAAGAAAGATGAGTTGATGGAAGAGGAAAAGGAGGAGTAAGAGGAAGAGCACACCTACATTACCCCCAGCTCCAGGCTAAATATGAGGACGTAGTTGACGGCTAAGTTAATGATGTTTGCTACTGCTGCCGTGTACATCTGGGGCAGAATGATCCCCTGAGAGACAGAGAGAGAGATTGAATATCAGGTGCCAGAGACTAGTCAACACACACACACACACACAACATGCAGATGCAGAGAGACTGCTTTGTATTTGTATACATGAAGCGGGGTGGAATGACAGGTATGAATGAGTGGGCGTGTCAGGGTGTAGTGGTGTGAATGAGGCCCTGTCCACACCTATATTTTTTTTTGGTAAACGTGGATTTTTATATTCGTTTTGGGGGGTTCGTCCAGACGCAAACGAGTTTCTGCCCCCTGAAAATGAAGATGTTTAAAAACGCCTGCCAGAGTGAAGATGTTTAAAAACGCTGTATATTCGGCGTATATTTTTGACGTGTGGACGAGATAGACGGAGCTTTTTGTATTCGTCACGTCATCATGCGCGTAGATTTCTATGATCATGCGCACTGCAGCTGTTTGCTGTTCCCTCCAACGTCATATCCTAGCACCAGTAACTACTATGTTTACAACAGGCAACGGTGTTCGAGGCTACACAAGCGAGGAAAATGGATGTGAACAAAGTGCTTCTAGTTCTTTCACTGTTAACTGGACTTTTAACCTGTTTACAGATAAATGCGCAGTTAATGATCGAGAACATTGAGAGACAGAGGCGTCTGATTGGCCAGCGGGGCTATGGGGATAATATTATATCGCCGACTACTGGTGTGGAATGCTCAATGACAGCGTTTATATTGCGTTCATGCGTATGCATGTGGACACAGACATTGTTTCTAAACATGCTGGTGTGGACGGTAATATTTTTATATACGAAAAACGTTTATCAAAAAAACGTATAGGTGTGGACAGGGCCTGAGTGTTTGTGTGTACGTCTATCTGCTTCTCCACAGGTGCTCTCAATCACAATCACCCCCATAATTGTGAGTATAAATGCCGGTGCTTCCGTTCTACACGAAACCGACTTTCCTTCCACGCACCGGCGAAATCGAGGGCTCGAACGACGGGAACGGACCTACGATTCCACACCATACGAGAGACTTTATACAACGCCCTCAATTCATCACAGTAAAGGGAAGTCATAGCCTACTACCCTTGCCTGTGTTCGAGTTGAGCAACGCAGGTTTTCCCTTTTGTGTGTGTCTGGCGACTGATTTTATCCTTCTCCCTCCTGAACCACAGCGCACACCGGACTGGGCCAGCCGACCAGGCAGCGCAGTGGCGGCTGGTGCTAAACATTTTGAGTGGGGCACAGGTTATGGGGGCATGCTCCACGGGGAAGAATATCAACTTTAAAATCTGGATTTACAGTTGATTTTAGCATGAGAATAGCTCTACCCCCCTGTACAGACCTCGCCATCCCCTCTACCCCCCTGTACAGACCTCTTCATCCCCTCTACCCACCTCTACAGACCTCTTCATCCCCTCTACCCCCCTGTACAGACCTCTTCATCCCCTCTACCCACCTCTACAGACCTCTTCATCACCTCTACCCACCTCTACATCCCCTCTACCCACCTCTACAGACCTCTCCATCCCCTCTACCCCCTGTACAGACCTCTCCATCCCCTCTACCCTCCTCTACAGACCTCTCCATCCCCTCTACCCTCCTCTACAGACCTCTTCATCCCCTCTACCCCCCTGTACATACCTCTCCATCCCCTCTACCATCCTCTACAGACCTCTTCATCCCCTCTACCCCCCTGTACATACCTCCTCATCCCCCCTACCCCCCTGTACAGACCTCTTCATCCCCTCTACCCCCCTGTACATACCTCCTCATCCCCCCTACCCCCCTGTACAGACCTCTCCATCCCCTCTACCCCCCTGTACAGACCTCTCCATCCCCTCTACCCCCTTGTACAGACCTCTTCATCCCCTCTACCCCCCTGTACAGACCTCTCCATCCCCTCTACCCCCCTGTACAGACCTCTCCATCCCCTCTACCCCCTTGTACAGACCTCTTCATCCCCTCTACCCCCCTGTACATACCTCCTCATCCCCCCTACCCCCCTGTACAGACCTCTTCATCCCCCCTACCCCCCTGTACAGACCTCTTCATCCCCTCTAGTGAGTGTGTGTGTGTGTGTGTGTGTGTGTGTGTGTGTGTGTGTGTGTGCGTGTGCTGAATACATAAACAAACAAGCTAAAAGACGACAATAGAAAACGTACCATGCTGACGATATTACTAAATGTTTGAAGTAGCTTTTATCTTAGCTGACTCACTTACCTTCAGGTCGAGTTTGTGTATTCTGGCTTCGCAAAACACCAACAGTAGCAGCCTAACAGCCGCGGAGATTGCGACCACAAACGAAGTTTGACTTCGGTAATAGGTCCAGTTGTAATATCCTCAAGTTGGGAACAAAAGATGCCTCCTTCTAATCCATTTGTTCAATTTGTTTACAGAAAGAAATCCTCCTAAATCCTCGGTTATACGATTTTCCCATTTTCCCTGCCTTTGTATAAACTTGCTTTATAATTAAATTTGGTCTGGGTGGTCCTAATTCCTTTACTGTTAATTTCTCCTGGTTGCTACGACGGCTGAACGGTGTTTCTTTTAAAGATTCAACCGAGTTGTTCAGAACATTACTAGCCGCCATAGCGATGGTGAAGCAGGTCTAAAGCTACGCCGGACATGACGTAAGCACGTACGATTCTTTGTGCATGTCCCAAAACCCCATAGACAAATGACCGAATGGCCTGAAGTAACCAAAATAGATTTTACATGCAAGTCTACGAGAACAGCCTAGTGCAATTTCGCGTAGAGTGAAAGTTGCCCCGAAAGGGGCGGGACTTGAAGCTGATTGGAACATACTCCACAGAACACTAGCTGATTGGACTATGATATACTCCACAGAACACTAGCTGATTGGACTATGATATTCAGAAGCAACACTGTCTAGAAGTCATAGAAAAAAAATCTCTCTCTTCTCCCTTTGGTGGGGCATTGTCCAATTGCCCCTAATGAACCAGCCTCCCCTGAGGCAGCGTGGAGTTCGGCGAGAGACTAAACATACAACGCCCTCAAATCATCACAGCAAAGGGAAGTCCGACAACCATTGCTTGTGGGTGGTTTGAGCAACGCCAGTGTTTGTCTGTTTAGTGCATGTGTCTGGCGGCTGATTCTGCCTCCCCCTCCCCCTACCC
This sequence comes from Nansenia antarctica, assembly GCF_963989245.1. Lineage (NCBI taxonomy): Eukaryota > Metazoa > Chordata > Actinopteri > Argentiniformes > Microstomatidae > Nansenia > Nansenia antarctica. The sequence continues at coordinate 24,788,384 of NC_137689.1, read as the reverse complement.
ACGGCACACCGGACCAGCCAACCATTGCGGAACGCCGAGCGACGATTGAGGATTTCGGGAACGACCAACATCTATCGACCGACGCCTATCACGAACGCCCCGCTCCCTGGACCTCCCCCGAGAGTCGCAGGACTGAGCGACTAACACTGACGTGCTGGGATTCCCTCTCACTCCTCCCCCGATTGGACGAGACTGTGGGTTGGGCCTTGAGAGGGCGGCGTTATCCTTTTAAACTCTCCTCACCACCAGGTTCAGTAGTTTTAGCTGTAATAGTATTTGTGACAGAGTTCTGGTTAGAAGCATAGTCTCGGCTGCCCGCTTGTAGATAATAGTGTAGTTTCAGGACCAGTAGAGCCAGCTGCAGTGTGTAGTTTTTCGCGTGCCTTATTGGGTATAGCCTACCCCATACTTGATTTTTGCAGTGATATGGTTGCAGTGTAGTTGCAGTGGTACGATTTTTGCAGTGTGTTTACAGTGATACAGTGTGGCTGTTTATTGCGTGCCGTGTGCATTTAGAGCAGCACTATTCGGACTCTCCACCAGGGGGAGCCCAACTGGGCCTAGATTATTGTTGTCCCACCAAAGTATGGTAGCTGTGACTGGTGCCGCCTGACCACTCTGCCTTAGAGACTGATTTTATACTTTTGATATTACTCATCCTGATCATGGTGCATGTGTTTTAAATAAATTATTAATAAAATGATTGTTGAAATATATATCGCCTCCTCTTGCTGTGTACTCAAGGGTCCTAGTATAACCTGTACGGCTACATACACATGTAAGGTGAGAACTACAATAGAAACTCAAACTGTACCTGGTTCTGAAGGTAAGCTACCTGCAACTGGTGCAGAAACATAGCCTGTGAGAAGACCGGGAAGAGAGAGGCATTGTTAATGCCTCAGTTATCAGAATACTCAGACTCAGAACTGAACACAAAAGACTATACAAGTTGGTGGAGTCCAGAAAGAACCCTCTACTTCAGACAGAACACTCAGACCCCAGACAGAACACTCAGACCCCAGACAGAACACTCAGACAGAACACTAAGGCTGCGTTTGTAATTCACTTTGGAAAACTGATCAGCACTCATGGAATGCCTCTTGTCCAATCAAATGACATGGTCCCTTTATGACGTTGAACCCAGTGTGAGCTCCGGCGCTCTCAGAGCGAACTTACGAACGCGCCCTAAGACAGAACTATAGAAATAGAATGAGTAGAATGGACATGCCCATTCAAATCAACATTCCATGGTGAATGTACTGGCAGCCATCTTTTGGTGTATAATTTGGACATTTTAGTTCACGTTATTAACAACCCCCTCAACTCAACAGGCATTGGCATGTCCACTCGAATGAAGCTTATCAGAATCTATTAAGTGTATTTAATAATGTATTACATCTTACTGTACATCTTACTGTACAAGTACAAGAGTCAAATTCTTTGGCTTTGGTTTCTCAACTTTGACATTGCAACATTCGGATACAAAAAACGTACAAAAAAACACTAATACTAAGTAAAAAAGTAACCCTGCATTGATAAAGTAATAAAATGAGGGGATTTACAGTGACTCCAATAGTACAAAAATGAAATGAAATGCAATGTAATGCGTAAGAATACAGTATGGTAGTTAGTTGCTATGGTGCTGCCTCTGAATTTGCCATAGCAATTATGTATTACAATTCCATGTCAGCCATCTTTTGGGGTATTAGCTAATTGTCATAATCTGAGGGACCATGTCCAATTTACCCATTTCTAATTCTATGGACAGAACACTCAGACAAAACACCCAGACAGAACAGGCCATACAGAGGGAACACTCAGACAGAACAATTACTTAATTAAACAATTAATTAATTAAAATTAATTAATTACATTATTATAATTAATTAAATTACAGAACACTCAGACTCCAGACAGAACAGGCCATACAGAGGGAACACTCAGACTCCAGACAGAACACTGAGACAGAACACTCAGACAGAACTCAGACTCCAGACAGAACACTCAGACAGAACACCCAGACAGAACACTCAGACTCCAGACAGAACACTCAGACAGAACACTCAGACAGAACACTCAGACTCCAGACAGAACACTCAGACAGAACACTCAGACTCCAGACAGAACACTCAGACAGAACACTCAGACTCCAGACAGAACACTCAGACAGAACACTCAGACAGAACACTCAGACTCCAGACAGAACACTCAGACAGAACACTCAGACTCCAGACAGAACACTCAGACAGAACACTCAGACTCCAGACAGAACACTCAGACAGAACACTCAGACTCCAGACAGAACACTGAGACAGAACACTCAGACTCCAGACGGAACACTCAGACTCCAGACAGAACACTCAGACAGAACACTCAGACTCCAGACAAAACACTCAGACAGAACACTCAAACCAGACTCCAGACAGAACACTGAGACAGAACACCCAGACTCCAGACAGAACACTCAGACAGAACACTCAGACTCCAGACAGAACACTCAGACAGAACACTCAAACCAGACTCCAGACAGAACACTCAGACAGAAGAGGCCCTTATGTCGCGGGCACAATGTGGCAGTATTGACTCACAGGAACAGCAGGCAGGAATGCCATCACATACAGCTGGGCAATCCTGAGATAGAGAGACACACATGTTCCTCAAATCTGACTTCCCAGAAGGTGGCTGGTTTTTGAAAATATGGATGAGGGTGTGTGTGTGTGTGTGTGTGTGTGTGTGTGTGTGTGTGTGTGTGTGTGTGTGTGTGTGTGTGAGAAGCCTCTAAATTATAATACAGCGTGACGTGAAATGCAATTATTAAATGATATGCAATGTCTAAATTGTACTTCTCTACGACCTGTATGGAAATGATGGTTGCATTTGTTTGCTAAAGGGTCAATTCAATGCTTTAGAAATACCATACATTTTAGGTTATGGAACGAATGCAATAACAAAGTGTTTGCTTTTGTATAATACACATGATTATCTTCAATGGTGTTATGCTTTACGGGCCAAATACACTGCAACCTCAGCAGCGCATGTGCATTTCATTTCCTCATGTTAACGGGTTAGAGCAGCCATACAGCGTGCGTGAGGAGTGTGTCTCAAGCGTGTCTCACGCTGGCTGCCGCGACACACGCCATCTAGATATTAGGACTCTTGCCAAATGTTTTGGCTTGCCGCGCATTGCAGGCAAAACTCAATGTACAAAGGTGTTGGTTCTCAATGTACAAAGGTGTTGCCGCGCATTGCCGGCAAAACTCAATGTACAAAGGTGTTGGTTCTGGCTGTAGCGCTGTGCAGTTAGAGCCACAGAAGACACGCTGCCAGTAAGAAATCCGCAAGCGTGAGAGCCTCAGCAGTTCCGCCACGCACAAGTGTTCGTAGCATCAAGCCTCAAGCTCTCACGCTGCCCAAATAATTCTCATGCCAAAACACTCACGCAACAGCAACAGACATGAACAGGCGAATAGGTCTGTGTACTATGTCTATCCATTTAGCGCTGGCCATAGCTACACCCACCCTTGTTACCGCTAGCACCCACCCACCCTCCACACACACACCCGGCGTGCTCCCCTGCCCTCCCAAGGTGTTGGTTCTGGCACCGGGTGCGTACACGTGATTAAACCCATGGCATCAAAAACGGACTCCAGCCAGATACCCGTGTGTGCACGTGTGTGTGTGTGTCAATGCAGCACCCCTACCTTGCGACCTCTTCCTGCTGAAACATGGCCAGTAGTATATTTTGTCCATTGATGAGCACAGCCCAGCAGGGCAGACAGAACAGCAGCAGGATCAACACACTCTTCTGGAGTATCACTCCTACACGCTTCAGATTATTGCTGCCAAAGGTCTACACACAAGAAACACATAAACACGTGCGCACACAGCAAAAAGCTCTACACAAAGATACTTTGGGTTTTGGCAGGTTTAGCTGAGAATGGAATTTGACTGGCCCCTAGTAGAAAGTGGGGTGGTTCCTGACGCACAGTGCAATGGAGATTGGTTGTCAATGAGTCTAAATTCTGTATGCGCGTCTTACACTAATAAGCACTGTACTACTCACAATTGTAGCAAGTTTGATACACAGATAGCTCCTTTGACTTACACACTCACACATACGCAAACTTCCCAATCATGTATCATTAAATTAGCCTGTATTTGTATTTTCACCTGAGAGACGAGTGTGTCACAGGCCAGGGCCAGGCCATAGCCAGTGGATGTTGTAGTTAAGTTGATGATCTGAGGAGAAAGCAAAACACAACACCAAGACTTATTCCCAGTTGGGGGGGGGGGGGTTGTTGTCAGTATTGTCTGTTCCATAAGTTATAATGTCTCTACTCCAGAACATGATAATGAATCCTGTCTTTTGTTAGGGATATCATTGTGAATATGCATCACTGTCTACTGAGAATTGGAGGTCCTACCGTGGAGCCTAATGCATATCCAGCCAGCTCTGAATTGCCTAAGTGACCACTGAAAATAGTGTTGACGAACTGCAGGAGGAAGTTCAGAATCCGAGACACCAGCTGTAGGGAGACAAACACAACAAATACTAATTTGTACAAATATGCAAATCTTACAAAACGAAGTATTTTTGGGTGAAAACCATTTGACAAATGCATCAGGTGCACGTGCACACACACACACACACACACACACACACACAAACAAACATATATATTTTGCACGAAAGGCTTCACACACACTTGGTTGAATAACAGCAGTATGCAGGCCTACACTTAGCATTAGCTTCTAACTTATAACCCCCTCAGGCCCCTCTGCCAAACAGCCCACTCCTCTCTCTCTCTCTCTCTCTCTCTCTCTCTCTCTCTCTCTCTCTCTCTCTCTCTCTCTCTCTCTCTCTCTCTCTCTCTCTCTCTTTCTCACCAGTGGGCCTGTGAGCAGCAGAACGTAGTATATTTCCTCTCTGTAGGCCAGAGGTAGCCAGCGTCTCATACATGGATAGCGGAACAATCTGGAGCTGGCCGCTGCAGCCTCCTCGCTCTGTCTCCCCACTGACCCGACAACAGCCGCCCCGGCAACCAGCCCAGCGCCAGGCAATGGGACTGCAGAATCTAGGACCCCTGACTTCTCCATTCAGTCAAGAGAGAGAGGGGGAGAGAGGGGATGACAGAGGGAGAGGGGAGAGAGAGAGAGATTCTACACTGTAACACAGGGCAGACAACAGAAAGCACACCTCCTCAGAGTTACTGATTAAATAACCTGTACCTCCCAGAGGAAACGAAGGTGGAGGGAGGGAGGGAGGGAGAGAGTGAGCATAAAGGAGAGGGGGAGAAAGAAAGAAAAGGGAGAGAGGGAGCAAGGGGGCGAGAGCTTGCAGGCCACAAACAGGTCCTTTATTTGTCGCTGCAAGGGGCAATGCAGGAGTGACGGGTGTTTTTGTGTTTCTGTGTGCATGATTTTGTACATTGTGTGTGTTTGTGTGTGTGTGTAAGTGTGTGTGTGTGTGTAAGTGTGTGTGTGTGTGTAAGTGTGTGAGGGCCGTCTTACAGGGCTCAGTAATCTGATGAGGAATGTCTGTTTCTGTACAAAGTCTCTGGACTGAGTTCTGACAAGTGAAGCTGGCTCTGATTAATAACTGACTGAGACCATAGTAGCCCTGCCTATGTGTGGTAAAAGTATATCTTTTATAGGCCTGGTGGTATCACAAGTTCATAGCCCATTTTGCGGACCTAGCTGCCCTGTTGAACAGACTGAAAAGGAAGGATGTGGAGTGGGACTGGACAGACGAGTGTCAACAAAGCTGTGAACAGTTGAAGAAGGCTCTAGTGAATGCTCCTGTCCTGGTACAGCCCAATCATGCCCTTCCATTCCATGTTCAGACAGACGCAAGCGATGTCGGACTGGGGGCGGTTCTCTCTCAACCGACGGAAGATGGAGAAAGAGTGATAGCCTATGCATCACGTGGAATCCGAGGAGCTGAGTGCAACTACTCCACCTCAGAGAAGGAATGTTTTGCTGTGGTGTGGGCTGTGGAGAAGTGGCGACACTACCTTGAGGGAACCGAGTTTGAGGTGTTTACCGACCATGCTGCACTGACTTGGGCATTCAATTGCCCAAAGACCACCTCTCGGCTAACTCGATGGACGTTACGTCTCCAGCAGTTCCAGTTCAACGTGCATTACCGGAAAGGCCTTCAGAACATAGTACCAGATGCTTTATCCAGGGCCGTTGCTCCTATTCAGACCTCAACATCGTACATAGCCATTGCCACCTCACCCTGCATCTCAGATCTACCGCTGACGCTGGCTGAGATAGCAGAGGCACAGGAGAAGGACCCTGATGTCAGCTCCCTGGAGGCTCCTAACAAGTCGGACCGCATCGGGTTCGTGAAGATTCAAGGAGTACTCTATCGACGAAACCCTGTGAAAGGAGAGGGGGACAAGTTCCAGCTGGTTGTCCCGAAGAGTCTGATTCCATGCTTCCTGAATTACTTCCATGATCATCCATTGGGGGGACATTTGGGCAGGCTGAAGACTCTTCTTCGGGTCTTGGAAGTGGCCTGGTGGACATCCGTCCGGAAGGATGTCTGGGCTCACGTCAAGAACTGCCTCACCTGTCAGCAGTACAAACCAGACAACCAGAAGCCAGCTGGCTTTCTGCAATCGACTCAGGTGGAAGAACCTGGGGACACCCTGGGACTGGACCTGATGGGGCCCTTTCCCCGCAGCAAGAAGGGAAATATCTTCCTGCTTGTGCTGGTGGATTATTTCACCAGATGGGTGGAGATGTTCCCTCTGAAGGACAGCAAGGCGCATCGCATCGCCGCCATTCTCACAGAAGATATCTTCACCAGGTTTGGAGTTCCCCGACAACTGGTCCACAATCGTGGACCACAGTTCACAGGTCAGGTGATGGCCGATCTCTGCAAGACCTGGGGAGTGACCCAGAAGTTCACCACCAGCTACCACCCACAAGCGAACCTCACAGAGAGGGCAAACCGAACAATTAAGACCATGATCGCCTCTTATGTTGAGGGGTGTCACAAGAACTGGGATCGGTGGATACGTGAATTCCGCTTCGCCATCAACTCAGCGATGCACGAGTCCACCGGAAGAACCCCAGCAGAGCTGACTTTGGGGAGGGCTCTGAAGGGACCACTGGAGCGGCTCATAGCCACAGCACCGTCACCACAGCAGTCGCCCTATCAGCTCCTGGAACGACAACAGGAAATAGCTAAACAAGTCAAACAGAGGATGGGAGTGTGCCAAGCCAGACAAGCCAAATATTACAATGCCCGCAGGAGAGGTGCACAATTCCTGCAGGGAGATTTGGTCTGGGCCAGAACACACCCTCTCTCAAAAGCGTCAGACTACTTCTCAGCCAAGCTCGCGCCCAAATGGTCAGGTCCAGCCACTGTCCTGAGAAAGTTAGGTCCCCTGAATTACCGAGTCCAATGGAACGACCAGACACAAAAGGTTGACACTCTGAATGTTGTCAATTTGAAGCCCTACTTTGGGGTTTAGACCCCGGTACCTCCAGCGGGGGGGGGGGGGGAATCTGTGGCACTGCCACATGTGCCATAAATATATATAGTGTACTATAATTAATTACCCAGAAAATAACGTATGAAAGGAGTTATTAATTTAATAATAATTTTGCCATTTAGCAGACGCTTTTATCCAAAGCGACTTACAATTACGAATTACAGGGACATTCCCCCTGGAGTAACTGAGGGCTAAGTGCCTTACTCAAGGGCACACTAGTAGTGGTGTGGCTTCAGGCGGGATTTGAACTCACAACCTTCCGATCACAAGTCCAACTCACTATCCACTAGACCACCACTACCCCTCAGAGTTATTGAAATGCAATGTCCTCAAAGTTATATATGGAATGGGTAAATGAAAAAGAAACATGTCATGTCTGTTGAAATGTCATTTGTTTTTGTCTATGTTCTATACGAATTCCATTGGCAATGTATGAGTTAATCTGGGGAAGACGCACTTTTGGAGGCACCTGTCTGCTATAAGGGAGGGGTCGAGTAGGAAGTGAGGAGAGGTTTTTTGAGGGAGAATTGAGAGAAATGTTTGGGAGAGAGTCATGTACGAGTCGCGCCAGTTTAAATATTGCAGCGGCTAAGGTTACCACACTGACGGACAAAGGTTTGAGGGATTGATCCGGGGAAATCAAGTTGGTTTATCCACGGAGATCACAGAGACTCTTTTTTATCACCGTTGTCTGTGCAAGGGTCATCGCAAGGGTTGACCAAGCCGATTCTGCTCGACGCTCATCGCTGTTCCACATCTCTCCAAGGAGCGGGTGAGACCGATCTATTTTGTTTTCTTTTGGATTTTTATGCAATTGCATTTTTGGGGGGGTTTAAGTAAGACTGATCAGTCTCCTTGCGGCGTACGTTTTTCCGTCCTGCGTTGGACTAGTAAATGAGCAGGAGATGGAGACCGTGTTACTGTAGTGGTGGTAACTTTATTAGTCCACACGGAACACATAACACGTCATACATATATACTAGGCAGTACCCGGATGCCCCACAAGGTGGTAGTATAAGTACATGACAACTCCTCCCCACTTAATGAACAAGTAGGCTCACTAACAAACCCTGAACCCCTACACCCCTGGCAACAGACAATTCAACATGTAGTTGTCACGGATGAAAATAGGTATAGCCCTTGAAATTAACAATCGCTCAGAACTCCAATCACAACAACAAGATCACTTTGTTAACTTGTTATAAACCATTCATCTTATTCTAAGGGAATGAGTTACGGACTACTCAAACCCTGACATGACCCAGGGGATTATTATGCCCCATTCTTGAGGGTCTGTCACATCCCTACTACAGATCCAGGCGTTTCGGCGGTCGCCGCTCTCTCTGTGACTGGCGATGAGTAGTACGGCCATCCGGCAGAACTACACTGTCTGTATCCGGAACAGGTTTCGGTGTGGAACAGGGCGACAGTTCTGTCTCCGATACAGCGGTGAAAGTGGATCCAGAGTCAACAGGCTCCACTGTACCTGGTGTATCCTGGATGAGTGTGCTCTGAATTGGGCTGCCCCGGTTGCTTGGCTCAGCAGCAACCACTGGTGTGTTTTCCCCAGGTGTTGCAGACCCCGCGAGAAGCTGGTCGGTGTGTCTCCTCCAGACTAGGTCATCCTTGGTCCGCACTGTATAAGACACCGGCCCGGTCTGTTCCAGGACTGTAGCAGGCGTCCACTTAGCTCGGTTGTTATAGTTACGTGCCAGTACACGGTCACCGGGGCGGAAGGTCCTTTCTTTTGCTCTCTGCTCACGTCTCTTGACCTGAGCCTGTTGTTTCAGGTGCACACTCTCTTTGGTCTTTGGGGGTTTCAGAAGGTCGAGATTGGTGCGGAGTTGTCTCTTCATGAGAAGTGCTGCCGGCGCGACTTGAGTGGTTGAGTGCGGTATATTTCTGTATGACAGCAGAAACCTATTGAGCCGCTGGTGGAGAGATCCTTGTCCCTGTGAGGCCTTCAGGCCGTTTTTCATGCTCTGAACAAATCTCTCTGCTAATCCATTTGTGGATGGGTGATAGGGGGCAGAGCGGATGTGTTGTACTCCATTTGCCTCCAGGAATCTCTCAAACTCTTGTGAGACGAATTGGGGCCCGTTATCGCTCACCAGCTGTTCTGGAAACCCGAATCGACTGAACATCTCTCCTAGTTTCTCGATGGTTTTCTCTGCTGTGGTCGATCTCATTATCGCCACTTCCGGCCACTTACTGTGGGCATCAACCACCACCAGGAACATCCTCTCCTCCATCGGGCCAGCGAAGTCCACATGAACTCGCTGCCATGGTGCCTCCGGCCAATCCCACGGATGGAGGGGAGCTGGCTGCGGCATGCAGCGCACCTGCTGGCATGACGTACATGTTTTCACAGTCTCCTCGATCTGACCATCCAGTCCAGGCCACCAAAAGTAGCTTCTCGCAAGCTCCTTCATGCGGACGATCCCACTATGTCCTTCATGTTGCTGCAGTAGTAGCCTTTTCCGTAACACAGGCGGAATAATCACCCGGCGTCCCCAGAGGAGACATCCTGCCTGCACAGACAGTTCACTCCTTCTTGTGAGGTAGGGCTTGAGCTCGGGAAGGTCTCCCCTCCTACCGGTGATCAGTACATCCATCAGCGTTGACAATACAGGGTCATTCCGGGTGTGTCTCTTCACTTGAGCTGCTGTGATGGGCGCTTCCTCAACTTGACTGAAGTAGAAAATGCCGGTCCGTGTCGGCTCGGCACGGACCACAGGCAGGGGTAGTCTCGAGAGGCCATCCGCATTGGCGTGCAGCTCCGACTTGCGGTATTTGATGTCGTAGTCATGAGCAGACAACAACAAGGCCCATCTTTGCATCCTTCCCCCCGCCAGGGATGGAATGCCGGTGTGGGGCCCGAAGATTGTTGTGAGGGGCTGATGGTCTGTCAGGAGAACAAACTTTCTCCCAAAGAGATAGTGATGAATTTTTTTTACTCCAAACACAATCCCCAGTGCTTCACGTTCTATTTGTGCATAGCCGCTCTCAGCCTTGCTGAGTGTACGGGAGGCGAATGCAATTGGCCGTTCCTCCCCGCTGGGCATGATGTGTGAAACAACTGCTCCCACCCCATATGGGGAGGCATCACACGCCAGTTGTAGGGGCAGTGCGGGGTCAAAATGTGTCAGGGCGTCAGATTCCAGCAGCGCCCGTTTCGTTATCTCAAACGCAGCCTCACATTGTTGAGTCCATACCCAGGCTTGCCCGTGGCACAGCAGCTGATGTAGGGGTCGCAGTAGAGAAGACAGGTTCTGGATAAACTTCCCGTAGTAATTGAGGAGCCCCAGATAAGAGCGGAGTTGACTCACATTTTGAGGTGCTGGTGCTTCCACGATGGCCTTGGTTTTGGATGGAGCCTTGTGCAAGCCCTCCGCGTCAATCACGTGACCCAGATACTCGACGGAAGACTGGAAAAACTCACACTTTGACTTGCGAACTTTTAATCCATATTCTTCCAGTCGCTGCAGAGTGGCCTCCAGGTTCCCCAGATGTTCCTGTTCTGTCCTTCCAGTGATGAGTATGTCATCCAAATAACATTGGACCCCGTCTAAGCCGCTCAGTATCTGCTCCATCGCACGCTGGAAGAGAGCCGGTGCAGACGTAATCCCGAAAGGTAGTCTGCAGTATCGGTACAGGCCCTTGTGAGTGACTATGGTGAGCAGGTCTCTAGATTTCTCGTCGACCTGCATCTGTAAGTAGGCTTGGTTGAGGTCGATTTTGCTGAATCTTTGTCCTCCAGCCAAGCCTGTGAACAGGTCCTCTATGCGAGGGAGTGGATAGTGTTCAGCCTCTAGCACAGGGTTCAGGGTGACTTTAAAATCTCCGCAGATTCTCACCGAAGTATCTTTTTTAATGACTGGTACGATGGGAGTGGCCCACTCACTTCGACTGATGGGCTCCAACACCCCACTCTTGACCAATGATTCCAGCTCAGCTTCCACTTTTGGCTTTATGGCGTATGGGACTTGTCTCGCTTTCAGGAACTTGGGTCTGCTGTCTGGCTTGATGTTCAGACTGACTATGATGTCCTTCATTTTTCCAAGTTCCTCTTTGAACACCTCCGCATGTTTGTTCAGGATAGCAGTCAGAGGGGATTCCCCTTTGTTCAGCATGTGAACCTTGGGCCAGTCCAGTCGGAGTTCCGCCAGCCACGAACGGCCTAGCAGAGATGACAAGCCGCCCCCCACGACGTACAGTGGTAGGTGTGCGGTTTGCCCATTCACCTGGACTGTGACATGGATGACCCCCTTGGTTGGCACTGACTCGCCGGTGTAGGTTCTCAGTTTGAGTTTCGTTGGTTGTAGTGGCAGATGCGGCAGGGTTTCTTTGTAGACAGCATACGATATAAGAGAGACTGCTGCCCCAGTGTCTATTTCCATACGCACTGGTTTCCCCTCCAGCAGTGGAGTTTCGAAATAACCCCCTGCACCTCCCACTACTGACAGGACATACACAGGTTCCTCGTCTGATGAGCTGCTGAGATTAGCCGTAGCTTGGCTAGGTTGTACACTATGCACAGGCTGTCTCTTTTGGAATCTGTATTTTGACTTATTGTTGTCCAGACTAGGATTTTTAATCAGTCCCTTACTTTTGCATGCCCGTTCAATGTGACCTTTTTTTCCACACTTCCTGCAGTCCACATCCTTACTCCAACACTCAGCAGCCAAATGTCCACTCTTGTCGCATCTGTAACATTTGCTCTGGGTACCTCTGTCCTCTGCGGAGACTCTGTGCAGCTTACCGCTCTCACTGAGCTGATGAGCGTCCTTGGTCGCTAATTCCATGGACACACTCACTTCAATAGCTCTTTCCAGGGTAAGTGCACTTTCAGTTAAGAGGCGTTTCTGGGCAGCCTCACTCCTGAGGCCGCACACGAGCCTGTCCCGTATGGTGTCGTTCAGTACATTGCCAAATTCACAATGCTCTGTCAGCCTTCTAAGGGCAGCCACAAATGTCACTACTGACTCCCCCTCCTCTTGGTTCCTTTTATGGAAGCGAAACCGCTCCGCAATCACCAGGGGCTTTGGTGAAAAGTGCTCTGACAGGGTTTTCACAATAGCAGCATAGTTTTTAGTCCCAGGTTTGTCCGGCGGGACTAGTGCACGGAGCAAATTATATGCTTTAGGTCCCATGACACTCAAAAACGTCGGCACCAACTTCACCCCTTCAATACCATTTGCTGCTGCAAAGTACTCAAAACTTTCAGTGTAGGAGTTCCACTGCTCCGTACCTTCCTCAAAGGGGCCGATGCTTCCCAATATCCCCGCCATAATAACAGCTGGGATAGGCTGGGCTGGTTCAGCTGGCTGCCGCTGTTCGCCGTCAGACATGCGTCACTTTCACTGCCGGTGCTAGCAATGCTAATGTTGTTAGCATACCTTGGTAGCCTGGCTCCGTCGTAACGTCTCCTAACTCTACTACAAAACCGACGAAAACACACGTAAGTCTCGCCGATCCTCGTCGCCACTTGTTATATCCTAACTAGGTATGTTGATATAACTAAATATACTTTCTATACAGTAGAGCAAGCAGGAGATGGAGACCGTGTTACTGTAGTGGTGGTAACTTTATTAGTCCACACGGAACACATAACACGTCATACATATATACTAGGCAGTACCCGGATGCCCCACAAGGTGGTAGTATAAGTACATGACAGGAACCAAGTGGAACCACCTAATAGGCTAGGGTTGTTGGGACTCATTCTCTCTGATTAAGCTATAGTTCGCATGGCGGACAAACGGGATTGGTTAGGGATTGTTATTTGTGTTGTATATATTTTGTTGTGAACCTTCATTTGATTTCGAAATACAGTTTATTGATGATTCAAGCCATTTTTCTCATGTCATGTATCATTTCATTACTTTAGCAGAGGGAAGTTGACATTATCCATAAAAGAATCCGATTTTGCTATAGCACAGTGTGGGGAACATGACGCGTTCCGACCTGCAGAGGGAGCTATAGGACAGTTGGTGAAGGGATGAGGGCGCAATTGGCACCGGCTGATGCCAATTGGGGCCTCATCAACGCGCGCTCTTAATGTGTTGCTTTGTTCTCCCCCGGGATCCAGAGTAGGACGCAGTAACCAGAGAACGGAGGAAGCGGGGAGAAGCAGCGGAGAGTTGGGTGCAGAGAGACGTCCAGAGCGCTACAGGAGAGCCGCGACCGGAAGGGTCGGGCAGGAAGCGAGCGGGGACGTTCTCGCCTGAGCGAGGCTCAGCCAAACCGGACTCCAGACCAGCTGCTCCAAATAAAACCCATTCCTAAACTGCCAAAACCTATTGTCTGTCTCCCTCTGTGCCCGAACCTGTTACACACAGATTTACCACATTACAGGTCTGATTGTTATAATAGGCCTACTGTATATGAATATGAGTCTAACAGTAAACAAAGGCCTACTGTATATGAATATGAGTCTAACAGTAAACAAAGGCCTACTGTATATGAATATGAGTCTAACAGTAAACATAGGCCTACTGTATATCAATATGATTCTAACAGTAAACATAGGCCTACATATCAAAAGTCTCACGTTGAAGACACGTCAATGTTTCAAACTCGGGACCTAATGTTACTCTGTAACCTGGCACAACATGAACACTTTGAAATGTCAACAAGGATAATACACAAATTATAGCCTCTAGTCGATGGTCTATTGGTCACATCCAGCATAGAAATGGCACCAGATTTATTAGGCCAATTGATACAGGAAGCTCATGGGCTAGCTCATGTAGCTAGGGGGGAAGTAAGAAGGAAGACCACAAAGGAATATGGGTTTTGAGCTCCATGTTTACTGGAACAGATTGACCATAGGTGGATGCGTGGTCTGTTTGAAAAACAACATCAGAGCAGTAACACCAGTGGGGTCTGGGCATATCCCTACCCCAACCTGGTACAATGTACATCACTGCGTTAAGGCACCCAGAGAGGTGGATGAGGAGGAGCTACAACAACAGTCAGTAATACAGTACAGTATTCTATCAAGGTATTCTATCAAACAAACCAAGGTCAAGGGTACTCCGCCTCCTTTAAAAGTTTCCATCATTGAATGGGACATTTGAGATAAGTCACTCCTGCTTTCACGTCCACTCGGTCAAATTTGTTGCTTTTCATATGACCCGGGGGCACGGTTTCTTTTTTGTGTTCTGCTTTTTCTATGATTTCATACAAATTGAGCATGAGATCTTGTTATTTGACACCTGTAGGCCTACATGGGTGTTCTGTGTGAGAGAAATACAGAGAAATCTATTCTTAACGCAAAGGAGACAGCAAGAAGCTAATTTGTTTTATAAAGTTAGACATACTCTGCACAAAGGAGAACTACAGTAATGTACTGAAAAAGAAGGAATATGTCACATTTAACCAAATGAGACAAAGGAATTACATAAAACAGTGTGTGGCTGTGCCTAAAACTGTTGTTTGTTATATTGAGTGAGCTCTTCAATACTTTTGATCACTGTCGGCATTCAGATCTTTTCCCCAGACCCTGTCACATATGACCATTACCTGCAATGTACAAGAGGATATGGCTCAGTACCAAGAAGAAACAAAAGAATCATACCCTGACCTTTCATCAGAGGTTATTTTGACCACACTTCAGATTTTATCTTTACTTATCTAGAATTTTAAACAAAAAACACCACCTGTGTGACCTGGCTGGACTGGAGCTGTGGAAGAGGAGGTAGGATGTAGGACGTAGTGAGGTGTGTATATAAGGCCACCTTGGATGTTGGTGTGCCACACTACTGAGAGTGATCCAGAAGCTTCTGTTAGACCTTGATTAGACCTACTCTACTCTACACCATGCAAGCCTTCATTCTGTTGACCATCAGCCTGGCTGTTGGTAGCTTGGCCCAAAGACCTGAACATTGCTGTAAGTAAAAATTCGATTTTATATTGAGAATTATATCTATAGTACTAAATGGTAAAACTATGGTAAATTCACTGTTTCATAAATGCTTTTAATTTGAAATACCAGGAGGCATCTATTGGAAATTGCTTTGTTCCATTTGTTGCTTCTTCATTCAATGTAACAAATGTGTCGTTTTTTTGTTTGTTTTGTTGTTTAACATTGAAGCCTCCCCACGTCCCATGGAGGGCATGCAGGCAGTGGTATGTCATTTTCTGGGAGGCAATTATTTTGTCTAAGACTCTGTAATGTTCAAATGTAAGCAGAAATAGATATAACGAATAACCCAAGTATGATATCATGTATATATTCATTTCTTATCACATGTAACAGATGATGACCAAGGAGGGTCATAGTGCCATTGAGAGATTTGCAATTGACGGACAGAAGGAATACCGCCGTACTGTCGAGACACTCGACGGCAACACCACCGTTACAGAAGCCCTGCATTTCTTTGAAGAGGTAACATTGTTTAACCTTCTAATTACAAATGCATATTCTATTGAATTACAATGTTAATGAAGTATACAATACATTGGGAGGGAACAAAGTGGATTTCTGCCATCTTAGGAGACTGGAGGAGAATTAGTTTAAGACTTTATTGCAGTGGTTGAAACACAGAGCTGATACTGTATGTTTGTGCAGTACAAATCAGTAAACATCATTGTAACATCTTGTCCTTCTTTTATACTCTTGTACTTGTCCTTCCTCAGGGTGTGTATTATGAATGGAATCGCCACACCAAAACCTGTGTATCAGCCACCATTCCCAAGCAGCGGTTGCCCTTCGGGACTCCCAAGAATGCCCACTTCCATTCACAAGCGATCATTGGAACCTTTTCTGCTCGTGGAGAAGGTCTGCTGGTAAACAACTGGGTTGGAAAGATACCCGAGCTTAAGGGTGAGTTACTTGATGTGTAAGCCAATTAGTCTAAAAAACCTACCTCATGTTTTCCAATATCATAAAAGCTTCTCACCTACCATGATCACCATTCCCAGTCAAGCTCCACTGGCATAGTGACTATCATGACTGATAGTCTGATGTATATCTTCTCTTCACAGCAAGCTACTTCATGACTTTCACTGCCCACGGATGTATACCCATTGCCACCATGTTCAAATTTGAGAAGGAAGGCGAAGTCTTCAACAGGTTAGTGGTATACTATATGTAATGCTTAAAATTGCATAATTTTAAGTCATGCTAACATGAATTCATGTTGTGTTATGATCAATCTTATCTCTGAGAGAAATGCTGCCTCAGGATCCCAGAGGTCTACATTCTTTAATCCTCCACTAGAGAACTCTAATGTGACCCCTTTCTTTTCTATTCCCAGCTACTACGATATTGTGCATGGAATTGAGAATCCCAACGTCTTCATCCCTCCTTATTGGTGTGTGGAATTATAACCATTCAGTGTGGAACATCTACATGTCCTCTTTGAAATTCAAAGTAACAGTGTTGATGTAAAGAATGTTGATTTGCCCCTAATTTGTCAGCATGATCTTATAAAAAAAAAATCAAATAAACTATTCATGCCATTGTAAACACAAAGTGGGCGGATTAAAATGATTTATTAATAAACGTTATATTCAAAATATATAATGCTTTGTGTTTTTACCTGGTGCCTATAAAACCTATTCAGCATGGAACCAAAAAGGGTTCTACATGGAAGTGGTCACTGCTCTAACCATTGACAATTCTTACTCAATTCTTAAACCTTTAGTCAAACCTGAGGACACATAAACACACATCATAAAACACACATCCTGCATAGAAATGGCTTTACCCAGGGCAAGCCATCACACAGTTTGACATTATTCACCCACCACATTGTGGATCTCAGTCCTGTACTGTTTGATCAATTACCACCTATTACTTCTCAGTGACTAATCTTCTCTCTTGTTCTTATAGTCCTGGTTGTCTAATCATGGTTGTTCCCTCTGCTTTAAAGAGGAATGGCTTTGGTCCAGGGGGCCAATGCTGAAATCCTATTGGAATGCATAAAAAAGACAAATTCACAACTTAAAATAAACCCAATTTATTCTTTTTTTGATCTGCTGAAGAAAGGGAAGAGTGTATGTGGTTTGTGTGTGTGTGTGTGTGTGTGTGTGTGTGTGTGTGTGTGTGTGTGTGTGTGTGTGTGTGTGTGTGTGTGTGTGTGTAAGTGTGTAAATGTGTAAGTGTGTGGCTACTACGGGAATCAAGTGATTTGACATTAGAAATGAATTTGTTTAATCTCTTGTGCAATGTGCTACAATCTGGGCACATGAATGATCGGATCGGTGAGCAGGGGCCAACTGTCGTGCCATTCATCTCATTAAGTTTCATAATTGGATTCAGTTTTGTATAAGGCATCCTTTCTTTAGCGACAGTATAAGCTGCTCTGAACGAACTCGCTGTCTCCTTATACATACTGGAGGTGAGTTCTGCTACTTTCTTCGAAAGCACTTGGTTTTGTTTGAGCTCTGCTATTTCAACAGTTTCAACGTTAGGTGTCATAACAGGGCAGCTGAATTCAAGTTTGGTTTCTTGGATGAAAACACGAAACTTTCCAGGCTTGTCGACTCGGTCGGAAGCAGTGGCCTTTTTTGGGGCGGCATGATAGCTAGCTACTGAATGTTTTCTTCTCAATAATCGTGTTTTCACGTTCGCAAGCGCTCAACGATCATATTCTGCTGTTGCACAATATTCTACTGCGCCCCATAGTGTCTTGGTGGTAAAGTGCAGGCAGTCAAAGGCATACTGTCATTCACAGGAGATTAATGCTGGTGCGCGTAGTTCTTTTGGAAAACGTGTTTATTTTAGAATATTTCTCATATAAATAAATATAAATAATACTCATTACATTGACATTTTTTATCAAATAATGGTTGTGGTAATGTATTATTAGCGACCCCCACAGATGTATGATTTTACTGCTTTCATGGGAGCTCAGACCTTCCTTATGGGAGCTCAGCTCCCATTGGCTCCCACATAACTCGAATCCTGCATGATTGACAATTAAAAGAGATTGATTAATATATATATCATAACATAAAGAAGTACATTTCTGTTGTATTGGCTAAGAATAGGTAGAACTGCAGGTCCCAGAAGGCCTTGCGGCAAGACGTCATGGAAGTTGACAGTTTAGTTTGTTGGTTTTGAGAAATGCAAATTGTAACGTCCAGAATTAAAGTGAATATCCAATAGCTCTTTTATTGTTTGAAAGTGATCAAAAGTGTAGGCCAACAGATTTTTTTATATAAAGAAGCTTTCGCTTTACAACCCGACGTCCTAGCCATCATTTTTTAAGGTAGAAATACTACAAGGATATGGCTTTTTGCCACGTTGCACCTGTTGTCATGACAACTGATGCTTCAATCAGAATGTCGCGCAATATCAACAGTCAGTCACTTTTGAAGTTCAAACAGCCTCACAGTCATCCATGAACTCATAGGGGACAAGTAATTATATAATAATAATATATAAAATTATAAAATCTAATAAATAATATATTTATATAAAATCTAAAATACTTAATTTCACATTCTCTTCCTTCTTTTTCATATTGTAGCCATGAGCAGGAGGACTCAGAGGAAGCATGAGGATAGAGGGGCAGCTAAGCTGAAGGAGGACAGACCTGTTACTGTAAGTGTAACCATCACTATTATCACACGTCCCTACAATTATACCAGTGTTGTGTAACCATGTAGCTATGAATGATGCCACAACTCCTCTGTTCTGCTCCTGCAGCAGGTCTGCTCGGGTGACGAGGCCACCAATGCCTCTGTGGCCACGGTTGCCCCCATCATGGCCGCCCCCGAGGACAACCAGGTCCAGGGAGCAGCCCCCCTCCTAGAGGTCCAGGTAGAACCCGAGGCCACCTCTGCCTCTATGGCCGTGGCTGCCTCCGGGGACGACCAACCCAAGGCTTCATATGCCAATGTGGTCAAGGTAAGCATCCCGCAAAGTCCAACTCCACCTTCTGCTACGACCTGGCTAAACGACTTGATCTAATTTTTGTCACTAGAAAAGGTGAAATATTAATTAAGAGGCTCGATAGCGAATTTCTATAAAAGATGGCAACCTATCATTTCTTATGTAAATACTCTTTCCTCTGGATCCCAATTGATTAATTTGTTTATTGTTTGAGGTGAGCACCCAGTGTATCTGTTCTTTTGTACTTTTCTCCCTGTTTAATTTCATTTCATTTACTATGTGTTTTTTAATTTCTTATAATTATTTAATTTACTTAAATTATACATTACGTTTTTGTGCTTGTCTTTTTTTTCTTTCTTTTTTTTTCAAATTTGTTTTGTCTCTCACTTGAGAGTTTGGGCTGGGTGGGTGTTTAGGGCTAAAAAAAAGTTCTCTGTTCAAACACCAAATGGGGGATAAAGAAAATAAAACTCATTTAGTTTTTATTAAGTCAAGTGTATAATTTGCATTTGTATATTCTTGAATATACCATGAATGATGCCACACCTTCTCTGTTCTGCTCCTGCAGCAGGTCTGCTCGGGTGACGAGGCCACCAATGCCTCTGTGGCCACGGTTGCCCCCATCATGGCCGCCCCCGAAGACAACCAGGTCCAGGGAGCAGCCCCCCTCCTAGAGGTCCAGGTAGAACCTGAGGCCACCTCTGCCTCTATGGCCGTGGCTGCCTCCGGGGACGACCAACCCAAGGCTTCATATGCCAATGTGGTCAAGGTAAGCATCCCGCAAAGTCCAACTCCACCTTCTGCTACGACCTGGCTAAACGACTTGATCTAATTTTTGTCACTAGAAAAGGTGAAATATTCATTAAGAGGCTGTGATGTAACCTATCATTTCTTATGTAAATACTCTTTCCTCTCTGGATCCCAATTGATTAATTTGTTTATTGTTTGAGGTGAGCACCCAGTGTATCTGTTCTTTTGTACTTTTCTCCCTGTTTAATTTCATTTCATTTACTATGTTTTTTTAAAATGTATTATAATGATTTAATTTACTTAAATTCTACATTGCGTTTTTGTGCTTGTCTTTTTCTTTTCTTTTTTCAATTTGTTTTGTCTCTCACTTGAGAGTTTGGGCTGGGTGGGTGTTTAGCAGTGGCGGCTGGCCGATAGAGGGCGCTGGGGCGCCGCCCCCACCATCACTTCCTAGTTGCGATTTGTAAACGTTTTTTTTAAAAATAAACATTGTTTATTCACAAAATGCGGCTGATATTCTGTCGGCGCCTATCAGCATTCATAAAAAATCCTCCAATACAATAAACATTTTATCTGTGTGTGTGTAAAATTCACTGTTAAAATACATAGGGGGAGGAGTCGGGGCGCCGGCCGAATGCAAGTCTATGGCAGGCCAAATACTTTTGGCTTACACGTGAGCTGTAGCAGCGCTCCAATTGGCTGTCTCCTATTTCTCGGCCGGGGCGCAAAAATTGCGCCCTGAATATCCGGTTGTTTGTCTGACGTCAAACGTGACGTTTTGCAATTTCCGGCTCCAAACCAGAAATACAACATTGTGCGCGCGACGCGAGAGAGTTTTTGCCGGGTGAGATGTCTTCAGATAGAAAGTAAGCAAGTTGAAACGTTAGCAAATATAATTGCTGAGTGTTCTGACAGAGAAAGTTGGTTAAAATTGGTCGTTCTTATTGTGACTAGAAAGTGTCTGACTGACACTTGACAATGACTATAATTCCATTGTAAATAGTGTCAAAGAACTATCAAGCTAGCTAGCTAGCTCAGAGGTGATGAGATGAGCTAGTCTGCTGCACACATGCCAGCTAAAGAGCTAACTGGAGGCACTTTATTATTTTACTTAAGTTAAATTAGATATACAATCTTTCTTATTCTGCTAGAATTGGGCTTCATTGGTAATACCATAATGGCATATTTACAGTACATGGACAGTGGATTGAAGCATTTGAAATGTCTGTTTTGTATAGTATAGTTGGACATGTTTTTTTTCTCCAGGTGAGAGAGTAATGTCAAAATGACATTATCTGACTGCATTGCCCACAGCAATCCAACATTCAATTATAATTATGTTATAAATTGATATGGATCAATGTATACCTCTTATTAGATTATAAATACTCTGGTTGTTATGTTTGCCTTTTGGTTGACAGCAAAAGGGAGAGAGGAGGATAGAGAGGGAGAGAAGGAGAGAGAGCAGGATGGTGTCGGCACACCAGAGAGAGAGACAGCAAGAACCAGGTGAGAAAGTGGACAGGTATTTAAGACCACATAAGTAAGTAGCCTTGAGAATCGATGGTTCTCGAGCCTAATGGCCCATAGGGAAGGAGCCTATCTCCTGTTTCCGTAGCGTGAGGCGGCTTAATGTACAAGTTAGTACACCCCCTGGACATGACGCTGGTATGTCGCAGGGTCTTACCCCCTGGGGGGGGGGGGGGGGGGGGGTCCATGCCACGGTCCATGCCACCCCCCCAAGGCAGCAAACCTTGGGGAAACACTGTTATTCTCATGCTAAAATCGACTGTAAATCCAGATTTTAAAGTTGATATTCTTCCCCGTGGAGCATGCCCCCATAACCTGTGCCCCACCCAAAATGTTTAGCACCAGCCGCCACTGGTTAGGAGCTCTGAATGGTGAGTTTTCAAGGCGATTTCAAGACTTCAAAACAGTTGAGAATTAAATGAACATGATTTGTTCTCCCTTAACCTGCAGTGTGGATAATACACTCAGCGACGTTCAGCTCGAACTCATTGACCTGCAGTGTTTTGACTGATATTGATCAGTTTTATAAATTGGGTTTGTTTTGGACAAATCATGCCCCTCAGCTCAAGAGACCTGTCACATGTCTTTGTGATGTCATACTGTAGCCTATTATTATATTTAAATTATCTTTATTACATTCCATTAATGTTTTATTCATATTTTATCAGTTCTCTTTTACCCTTCTAATTACTACTTAGTTCCATAACTGCTTATGTTACCAGTGAAGACAAGAGCAGGTGATCTCCAATTGATAGCGAGTTTTATTGTGTGGCTCTGTGTGTACAGACAGACGCGCAAAATGAGAGAAAATCATTCCCCTTATGTAGGGGAGAGTGGACGGAGGGGGTAAGGGTGCAATGATCAGCCTCCATACACCTGCTCGTTCACTCCTCTCCTCCACCTCCATACACCTGCCCGTTCACTCCTCTCCTCCACCTCCATACACCTGCCCGTTCACTCCTCTCCTCCACCTCCATACACCTGCTCGTTCACTCCTCTCCTTCACCTCCATACACCTGCCTGTTCACTCCTCTCCTTCACCTCCATACACCTGCCCGTTCACTCCTCTCCTCCATCCACCTGACTGTTCCCTCCTCTCCTTCACCTCCATACACCTGCCCATTCACTCCTCTCCTCCACCTCCATACACCTGCCCGTTCCCTCCTCTCCTTCACCTCCATACACCTGCCCGTTCACTCCTCTCCTCCACCTCCATACACCTGCCCGTTCACTCCTCTCCTCCACCTCCATACACCTGCCCGTTCACTCCTCTCCTTCACCTCCATACACCTGCCCGTTCACTCCTCTCCTCCACCTCCATACACCTGCCCGTTCACTCCTCTCCTCCACCTCCATACACCTGCCCGTTCACTCCTCTCCTTCACCTCCATACACCTGCCCGTTCCCTCCTCTCCTTCACCTCCATACACCTGCCCGTTCCCTCCTCTCCTTCACCTCCATACACCTGCCCGTTCCCTCCTCTCCTTCACCTCCATACACCTGCCCGTTCACTCCTCTCCTCCACCTCCATACACCTGCCCGTTCCCTCCTCTCCTTCACCTCCATACACCTGCCCGTTCAGCCTGGTCTCACACGGCAGACGTCAGGATTCGACGTTTATGGACAAACGTCGAATTCCGACGTGACATTGGGGTAGCTCGTTCTGAAAGCGCAGGGATGCGCCTGTTATGTGCGCCTGTCGGGCTGCACTTGCATTAATTAGTTAGGCCACATTTAGGGTTAGGGTTAAGGTTAGGGTTAGGGTTAGGCGATGCGGTAGATGGCATGGTATTATTATATACCTTTGACACTCTGCTGACAATTCTGCACACTGTGGACTTGTGAACTCCAAAAAGATACTTGCATAATGGGATGTAACAATAAACTTGATTAATTCTGTGACCATGGCTCAATGTCATGCATTGAGTCTAAAATAAAACAGGGAGCAGTGTTGTTACCACTCTCCCCTGTACCATTAGCACTATTCCACTCTGACAATTTTCCATTTACAAGGGTACACAAAATATAACTGTACCTTTGTCTATGTTGATTTTTTTTTCTTTCTCTTTCCTCTTCCAAGAGGTGTAATATGAATTTGTAAATCTCAGGTTCAATGCAGTGTTACTTTTGAGAGAAACTAAATACTGAGTATGTGTAAAAAGGACAGGACAATGCATCTGAAATAGACACCAGACCCTATAATATAGCTAATAATAGCTAAATCAATCACATTCTTTGGTTGGTGTATTCATATTCATTATTCATATTGGTTTGAAGATGGTTCTAAATACTGTACAATCCATGTTTATAGTAGACATGCAGCCCCCCAGAACTGGGAGGGCGTTTGAGAGTTCCTCTCACTTCCATGCTTGATAGCTGGTCCAACCTTCCCATTGAGGTATATGACAGTAAACAGTCTTTTGTAAAGCTATAGGCCTACCGTTGGGAAAACTCACTATTGAATTATTCACTTATTAAATCACGATAAAATTATTATTCAAATTAAAATGTAATAAAATGTAATTGGGTTTAATCTGTCTTGAATTTTCCTGCGAGAAACTCTTTCCTTTATTCCCAACCAGCAAGGATATGCAGCCATATTGTCATTAAAACTAAGCTAGGATTAAAGTTGGCTGCAACAGGATTAGTAGATAAGACTTGATTTAAACCGGTTTAAAATTTAAACCAGGTTGGTGCAACCCAGCCTAAGTTTTTAAAATGACTCATTTTCAACAGGCGCAACCACTGAAGGGTTAATCAGACGATCAATGGTTGAAAAAAGCACTGGGGTTACCTTTGTTTTCAGAAATGATATCAGAGAAATATCAGTCTAGCCAGCTTCATGATCATTTCTAATGATTTATAATCTAACTGGCCAATACGAGTCTGGATACAAATGCACAATACTGTTGTGGGGCAGCTGTGGCGCTGGAGGTAGAGCCGCCATCTAATGATCGCAAGGTTGGCAGATCGGCGGTTCAAGCACCGGCTGGCCACATGTCGAAGTGTCCTTGGGCAAGACACTGAACCCCAAATTGCTCCCAGTGAGCGGGGCCAGCGCCTTGCATGGTAGCTTGCCGCCATTGGTGTGTGAATGTGTGTGCGAATGGGTGAATGAGAGGCCGTTGTAAAGCGCTTTGGTTGTGCAGTCCATTTACAATACAGGGTTTTAATGATGGACGTTTTTAAAATCCCCAGTAATATGAACTCTTTTTAAAAGCAAAATTAAAATTAAATGTATAACATGATACAGAAAGCATGGATTTGTCTGTATTGTTGACAAACGAGGTAGGCTACACGTGAATATTTCTCTAGTTTGAAAAACAATCTTCCTCAACTGCACTCTCTGCTGCACTCTCTGTCACATAAAACATTGTTGTGAACAATCTTCCTACAAATGTCTTGGTTGGTTGGTTGTGGTCCTCTTTGACTTCTGTACCAGGCAACTATTACATATAGCCTATAATAATAGGCAAATAGTATTTGTGATTGTTAAAATTGTAATTATAGAATTGTATATTTCAGCTAGAACCCTGCGGTTTCCATGCTTATAGGCTTTAATTCTTGTAATAGCCATCTAGTTGTGACATCACAATGTGCTGATGTCACTGGGTGAGTTATCTTGTCTGAGCTCAGGTTAGGTACAAACCACTGGTATACATACACACTACGTACAATTTACATGGCAATCCTTATTTGATGCTCAGTTGTATAGTTTTTATATTAATGCTGAAATATCCATGAAAGGTATGGTACATTTGTCTCAATCTGAAACTAAAGTAAATAAGTAAGTTAGATATATAAGATATATCAAGAATTTCTAATAGAAATTACAATGGCAAGTCGTGGACCTGAAAAGGTAATTGCATGTGAAGTGTTTGTGAGGCTGCTACCAATTTCATAGGCCGAAATGTACAACCTAGTGGGCCTGGGGCCCCAATTTGTTTCAGTAGTAGAGGTGAGCAGGACAGTTTGTTTCAGTAGTAGAGGTGAGCAAGACAGTTTGTTTCAGTAGTAGAGGTGAGCAGGACAGTTTGTTTCAGTAGTAGAGGTGAGCAGGACAGTTTGTTTCAGTAGTAGAGGTGAGCAGGACAGTTTGTTTCAGTAGTAGAGGTGAGCAGGACAGTTTGTTTCAGTAGTAGAGGTGAGCAGGACAGTTTGTTTCAGTAGTAGAGGTGAGCAGGACAGTTTTGAAACGTGCAAATGTGATTATGTTGTGGAATATTTCGTAGTTGCATAGGCTTATTAATGTGTAGTTAATAAGCGGGTGGATAAATAGCAAATTGTGATCGCGCATAGATTTCATAACATGGTGCCATGCACTTTGATATGTGTGTATCACAGTGAATCAAATCACTTTAAGGAGGTGGTCAGTGTGGTACTACTTGTAGAAGATTGTGTAGACGATGATGCAGATGATGATGACTTTTCCATGTAGATCAATACTAAGGTAGCTGTAAGAAAATAATATGTGTCATAATTAAGCAATAAGGTGAGAGGCCGTAATCTGTCACCTATAATAAGCTAGGCTTGAATGCAAACTTGGAATGAAAAGTGCAGAACCATCCAATCCCATTTTATAATACAAACATAACAGGCGAAATGCAGTCACAATACTGTTTTTTAAATATAATGTATGATATAAATATATAATGTATGATAACTGAATATCAATTGATATGTATTGTACATAACCACATGCTATGGTTCCCCAAAATGAATACATTAAATTACTGTATTCAAACAAAAAGCCATAGCTATACACAGGTTCACACCAGTCAACATTAATCTGATAAGGCATGCACTATGACAGCCACTAGGGGCCAAGCTAAAACTGATGAAGAGAAGATGAAGAGAAGACATCTACTTCAAGAGATGATATCTACAAGATATCTGACGAGCATTGTTATACCAGGTGATGGCACAGAGACAGTGAGGTAAGTCATTTGGTTACACATAAACTCAGTCATCCAATATGTTCACCAGAATACTGTAGTGTAGGATTCACAGTCATGAATTGGAGTTTGTAGATAAAGCACTGATCCATATGAGAATCGCCTCTGTTTACCTTCTGAGAGGGAACATAAACATCACATTTATTTTTTGTTTATTTTTATTTTTACTACTCGATCTTTTCCGTTTGTAAAGCGTCTTTGAGTGTCTAGAAAAGTCTAATGTATTATTATTATTATTATTATTATTATTATTATTATTATTGTCTTAAACAGGAGTAGGCCTTAATAAAAGTTGTCAACCACCTTGGATTAATTGATGAGTATTTGAAGTTGGTAAACAGCTTCACTGAGTGTATGGCTAGACAGGTCATGCAAATCTGCTCTATACTTCCCCCATCGCAGTGTGCAGGACGGTGGTGCGCTGCTGGGGGCGGACGTGCTGGACCGCTACTTGCCCTTCCCAGAGAAGAGGCTGGGCGTCTACATCACGACGTGGAACATGCAGGGAGAGAAGGTGAAGGGTCAGCGTGTTATTAAGTGTGCTTGCAGTAGCAAGCAGCGCTTATTAGTATTGTACATTTTCTTCTTTATTTATTATTCGAGCAAAATTGGACTCAGCTACTCGTCCCACAGTTTTGGCACTAGGTAGACATGAGAGGTCCATTTACCAAACCAACAGTAAATCATGTGTCATTTTCAGGGACCAAACAACCTAGAGGATCTTTTGTTTGAGTCTGAGCCTCAAGACTTGTACATCATTGGAGTCCAGGAGGGATGTCCAAACAGGTGTGTATGAGACGGCATGATTATGTTAATGAGTTATAACGTCATAACAATGAGGTTAAGTGTTGTGAAAACTGAGGTGTTTATGTGCATGTGTGTATGTGTGTCTGCGTGTGTTTGCATGTGTGTGTGTGTGTGTGTGTGTGTGTGTGTGTGCGTGAATGCGTGTGCGTGTATGTGTGTCTGCATGTGTGTTTGCATGTGTGTGTGTGTGTATGTGCGTGTGTGTGCGTCTGCGTGTGTGTGTGTGTGTGTGCGTGAATGCGTGTGTGTATGTGCGTCTGCATGTGTGTGTGTGTATGTGCGTGTGTGTGCGTCTGCGTGTGTGTGTGTGTGTGTGTGTGTGTATGTGTGTGTGTGTTTGTGTGTGTGTTTGTGTGTGTCCGTGTGTGGGCGTGTGTGTATGTGTGTGTGTGTGTGTTTGCGTGTGTGTGTGTGTGTGTGTGTGTGTGTCACAGGCGGCAGTGGGAGGCCCGTCTCCAGGAGGTTCTGGGGTCGTGCTACAAGCTGCTCCACGCCGCCGCCCACGGAGTTCTGTACCTCACCATGTTCATCAGGAGGGACATCGCCTGGTTATGCACAGGTCCGGTCCAGAGAATGTTGTGTCAGATAGAATGTTTCATTGAGTGTCATTGACATTGCAGATGTTATATAACATGATCTGTCTAGCTACTACTGTGCATACACGTTTATCAAGCTACAATGCACTTGTTTAGTGTCATAGTCTGACTGTGTGTGTGTATGTATGTGCGTGTGCGTCTGCGTGTGTGTGTGTGTGTGTGTGTGTGTGCGTGTGTGTGTGTGTGTGTGTGTGTGAATGTGTGTGCGTGTATGTGCGTCTGCATGTGTGTTTGCATGTGTGTGTGTGTATGTGCGTGTGTGTGTGCGTCTGCGTGTGTGTGTGTGTGTGTGTGTGTGTGTGTAGTATATTTCTACTTAAACACACACACACATGCATGGATTGTATATGGTATGGGCCTGTATGTATGCTATGAAGGAATGTTATAAAATGGCTCTTGTGATCTGTGACCTGCCCCCTGACTTAAGGCCAGGTGACATCATATTGGGGTCTCCTACTTTTCACACCTCAGGCATCTATGTAGTGACTGTGATAGGATCACTGTGGTAGATATTTGCATACGAAAGGACATAAAGGTGGGAGCACAGGGGCAGATCGCTCTCTTATTTCACCCCAGCCCAGCTGACCAGCCAGACCAGAATCCAGCTCTCATATCTTGTATACCTGTGCTTTGTTTAATTAAATCGTCTTAAACTCAGAATTCATTCTTTGATTCATAACCAACTAAATTAACCTCATAAGTGTGTGTGTGTCCCTGGCAGAGGCGGAGCATGCCACAGTCACTACGCGGGTCGTCCCTCTGATCAAGACCAAAGGGGCTCTGGGGATTGCTCTCAATTTCTTCGGGACTTCGTTCCTCATCACCTCCCATTTTACCTGTAAGAGAGGCCTCTGGGAAATGCAGTTCTGCTCAGGAAGAGATGCCATTGCATGACATGGGATTCTAAACAGGGAACAGAAAGCCCATTCCTTTTTTTTATAGATTAGATTCAACTTTACTGTCATTGCAGAGTACAAGTACCAGACAATAAAATGCGACCGAAATTTGCATCTAATAGATAAAACATGATAGTCATAGTGATAGGTACAGTACGGTAGTTAGAGGTATATACAGGAGAGGATAGTAGTAAGCTATATACAGTTATGGTAGCTATGTACAGTATGGTGTATAAGGCTATATCAAAAAGAGTATGTGCACTGTGCAACAACAAAAAATGGTATGTGCAATGGTAGTATTTGTAAACAACAGTAGTGCAAAGGGTAATTGAGTGTTCACATTGACCAGGTGTGTGGTGCAACCAGCAGTAGTCTCAAGGCTAAAATGGTTGTCCGCAGTGTGTGTGTGTGTGTGTGTGTGTGTGTGTGTGTGTGTGTGGAGGGGGGGGGGGGGGTACTGATAGTCAGTTTACCCCATGGGGTGTGGGGGTGGGGTGCTGAAAGAAGCTGTGAAAGAAGCTGTTCTGGAGCCAGTATGTGTCATCCAGCCATGATGAGTGCTGCCCTAAGTATGATTGTACTGATTAAGTGATTTGTCTTTAGATGATGTAGCATTGTAGCATTGTTGAGCTTTTTTTTGTTTTTATGTCCATGTGTTCCAGCCGGAAAATCCAAAGTGTCTAAGAGGATCCGGGACTACAAGAAGATCATTAAAACACTTGCTCTTCCCAAATGCCTCCCTGACACACACCCTGACCTCTCCACAGCCTGTAAGTAGACCAGACTGAATGAATGAATGAATTTTTATTTCGAACAATGGTTTAAAAATAAAAAATAATAATAAGGAAAAGTACAGGTATCACTGTTGGAAAGGGAGTAGGATGAAGCCTCAGCTTATCCTGTCCTACCCCTATCCCTCACTTCCAAGTGAGAACAATAATACTTAAATTATATAATCCATGAATTAATACATAAATTACAGTATCCACAGTACTAATCATTTTCCATTCTTAATATTGAAACAACACAAAATAAATAAATAAACATAATTTTCCATTCTTAATATTGAAACAACACAAAATAAATAAACAGACTAAACTGTGTTCTGGTGTTTCTTTACAGGGAAAGGGAGTGCTAATGTATTCCTCTTACTGCAATGTCATAGTCCATGGCTAATTAAGTCAGGGGGACTGCTCTGTTTGTTCTCTGAACAACCTTTAACAACAAGGTATTTGCGTGGAAACATCAGTGTTAATGTCCGACTGTGTTCTATGTCTCTCAGCTGATGTGACCACCCACTTTGATGAGGTCTTCTGGTTCGGGGACTTCAATTTCCGCCTCAGTAAAGACCGTGTAGGGGTGATGAACATTCTGGACAAGACTGAAGGCCCAGACATGTCTGCACTGCTCCAGCACGACCAACTCTCTCAGGAGATGAAGGATGGTATGTTTATATACAGCTACACTACAGCTACAACTTGCAACATGCTAACACTCGAAAAGGACCCAAATGTGTTTTAAGGTTCAAGATATTAGATGGAGAATGATAACTTAAAATGCATTCTAATAATAATAATAATAATAATAATACATTAGACTTATATAGCACTTTTCTAGACACTCAAAGACGCTTTACAAACTGAAAAGAGTAGTAAAATAAAAAATAAATAAATAAATAAAAGAAAGTATAGGGGTCTAATTAATTTTTAGATGACTAAATCTAAATCTAAGTGTCTTTGTAGGACAATGTACTCTGTATACGGCAAGTATATCTAGATTTCGTGCGGAGAAGCGGCGAAACGCCAGTGTCCTCTCTCGACCGGCATTGTGTATTGTGTACACAAAAGGAAGTCTTCTATGATCTATTTTTGCTCTAGGCACTATCTTTAAAGGCTTCCAGGAGGCACCGATTCACTTCCGCCCCACATACAAGTTTGACACCGGTTGTGACGTGTACGACACCTCCTCCAAGCAGAGAACTCCTTCCTACACAGTAAGAAACCCATTCATCGTCATCCCTCATGGCTTTGGGCAAGAAACATTGTTGATGTAGGAGTCTTAACCTACTGTACATCTGTCTCTGTGTATTCTAGGACAGAATACTGTACAGGAGCAGACAGGCAGGTGACATCAAGGTCATCAAGTACAAGAGTTGTACAGAGATTAAGACCTCAGACCACAGGCCTTTGGTCGGCGTCTTCCAGGTCAGACTGCCCTCTGGTTGTGGGAAAGCTGTTGTCTTGAAAGCACAAGAGCTCTCACCCCACTCCTCCTCTGTCCCTGATGAGACGCCTGAGCTTCTTGGTGCGTGTGGTACAGCACAGGCAGCCAAGAAAGGAAAGAAGGGAAAACTATTCTCTCGCTGGAAGGTATATTACACATACTGAATGTATATCTTTCAAAATGTTAATTGATAACACTGCCTTGTCTTTAACTAATTGATACAGAATTACACATTTATATTCATATGTGTAGTATTTTAGTTTGTATAATTGCATTGCTTTATTGGGATTGATAAGCTGCAACAGGTATGGCATTTCCATTTGCACCTTTTCTCAACATTCAGGGCTCCAAGAAAATAGACGGCAGTCCTCCGAAATCGATGAAGAGCAAACCTCAAAGCTCTTCCAGGCCTGTATCCTCTACAGGTAAGTAAACCACTGCTCTGTCAAGATTATAAATATAACCCCATGTGCTATTCCATTAAAAATGTTGCACATTCAACTGAATTGATGTTTAAAAAAAAGAAAAGAAAAAAAAGCTGCACACCTATACCATCCTCCTTTCTCTTCCTTCAAAGGGAAAGATGACTCCTCTCCTCGAACAGAGAAGAGCAGTAAAACGTCCCTCTTCACCAGGATGAAGAGAACAGGCTCCGAAGTTATATCCAGCCTGTTCAAATGCAGTGGATGATACCATCCTCCTTTCTCATCCTTCAAAGGGAAAGATGACTCCTCTCCTCGAACAGAGAAGAGCAGTAAAACTTCCCTCTTCACCAGGATGAAGAGAACAGGCTCCGAAGTTATATCCAGCCTGTTCAAATGCTCTGGATGATAATGATAATCACCAGCGTAGGCTAATAGAAAAGAATTGGGTTTATTTCAAAGGGAAAGATGACTCCTCTCCTCCAACAGAGAAGAGCAGTAAAACTTCCCTCTTCACCAGGATGAAGAGAACAGGCTCCGAAGTTATATCCAGCCTGTTCAAATGCTCTGGATGATAATGATAATCACCAGAATGTAGGCTAATAAAAAATAATTGGGTTTATTTCATTGCCATTCTTTATTGCAATAATAACTTCTTCAATTATTTTCTAACATGATCATTTGTATTGATTAGGGAGTGTGAAAGAGCAAGTAATTATGGACAATTGTGTTTTAACATTGGTACGGATTTTAAATTAAAAGACAGCACAGATCCCCTTTGTTCAGTTTGATGATTATATAAATCCCACAATTGGTAATTGTAATGGAACGTTTTCCATGTATTACTGGGAGTCCTTCTTCTGCCACTAGGGGGCATAGTTGTTTTATCTTTAGAGTCTTTTGCCAAGGCCATCTACTAACTAACCTCTAACCTCACCAACAGAAAGCTCTGGGACCTGTACTAGACTGATTATTAATTTGATCAGTCCAGATTAATTAAATTGTCTGAACATCCACAAATTCACTCGTAAAATATGTATACATTACAATGATAACTAGCTAATAATGAAAGTACAGTATGCTGAGAGCATCTGATTTATAATAATTTGAACACCCTGAGAAGTCAAACATTTATTCATGTATATAGTCATATCTTCTTATGAGGCTGAAGAGGCTATATCTTACATTGCTGCTGCATATTCACCATCTCTAACAGATACACTGATAACACACATTATATGATAACAAACCAGATCAGACATTACTGTGTGGCGAAATATACCATAATCTTTCCTAAGTAGTGACAACACAAAGATAATTCTAAATTCCTGTGGCAGGAGAGATTATCAGAGGGGCAGAGTTTCTACCACCATCATTAGTACAGGCGCTGAAGTATGGATAGAGTTCCTCAGTGAAGGTGCAGCCAGTGAAAGAGTAGATCAGAGACCTGGCCAATAATTTAAATTGGCAATTAATCTGGCAAAACATATCCCTTTCCTCCAGAAATCCCAACCACCAAGTTATCCATTTCAATTTTACTCATAGGACATACTTTACTCCATATCTGCTACATAAAATAAAGACCATACCCTCACCTAACTGTACTCTGTGCACCCAAAATACAGTTGGCACCTTTTTTCATATGGTATGGGAGTGCCCTGGAGTGGCTGATTTCTGGAGGACGGTTAGTGATGCATTGTCCCTGATCCTGTCCAAACACATTCCACACTCACCAGTAGTCCTATTGTTAAATGACAGTTCAACCCTAGACTTAAACATCAAACAAAGACACATCTGGCTGGCCGGCCTTACAGCGGCCAAAAGGCTTATTGCTTGCAGGTGGAAGTCACCCCATTTCTTGACCACGCAGAGGTGGATATTAGACTATATAGACATAGCCAGCATGGAACACTGGATTGCCAACAGGCATCAGGCAATCTCTGACAATGTTTCATGCTGGGACCAAACTATAACCATTCTCAATAGGCTAATCTATGTGCTCCTTCCATAGGGTCCTGTAGGGTGGGGGGTGGGGGCTGTGATTGGGTGTGTGGGTTGGAGGTATTTGGCGGGAGGGACATTTGTGGGAGGAGGGGGAGGGGGGCGGGGGGCTGTGATTGGGCGGGTGGGTTGGGGGTATTTGGCAGGAGGGACATTTGTGGGAGGGGGGCGGGGGGCTGTGAGGTCCAGAGAGCAGCCCAGGCTTCATATGCTTCTGTGGAGAAGGTAAGACCCACCCCATGTCAGGAGACATGTGCAATGTGCAATATAGTAGTACTAAGGAAGTAATGTACATCAGTAGTGCAAAGGTTATAGAGTGATCACATTAACCAGGGATGAGCAGCCATTATTAAGTATTGTCATTGTCATCATAGTGTAGGCATTTTCCATTGTCATATCCTAAGGTGGGGAGGGGGTACTGAGAGTCATAGTCAAGTGTGGATGTGTGCGAAGGGGGGCAATAGTTCAGTGGGGTATGTGGAGGGGGGGATTGTTTATTGAGTGATAGCTCTGTTATCTCCATCGGGGAGCAAAGGACTATGGTATTTAGGATTGCTAAAAATAGACAATGCACAAAGATGAGGGGAGACAACTGACTGGTTTTATTCCTAGAAAAGACAAGGGACCCCTCTTGCCAAATACACCTTTAGTGTGTTCACTGTATGTCCACAGGAGTGTAAAGAGGCCCAGGCTGCCCTGCTGTTGGAGGCAAACCAAAGAAAGGCGGAGCAAGAGATCTAGAAAAGGGAGTTGGAGGAAGCACAGGCCAGGTACATGGCAGAGAAGGCCCGAGTGGCAGAAGAAAGAAAGGAAGAGCAAGGTGTCTGGAAGAGGGAGATGGAGGAAGCACAGGCCAGGTACATGGCAGAGAAGGCCCGAGTGGCAAAAGAAAGAAAGGAAGAGCGAAAGACCTGGAAGAGGGAGATGGAGAAGAGAGAGAAAGAGGGGGAGCAAGCTCAGGCCAGGCACATGAGAAAGATGGCCAGAGTGGAAAAAGCAAGAAAGGCAGAGCAAGAGGTCTGGAAGACAGAGAAGGAGAAGAGAGAGAAAGAAGGGCAGGAAGCCCAAAGCCGAAGGAGAAGGAGAAGCAACACGGCGACGCAGAGAAGAAGAGGCTGAAGAAAGAGAGACAGAGGGTAGATAAGGACAGAGAAGAGGTGGAGAGGAAGAGGAAAATAGTTAAGGATCTTCAAGATGAATTAGAGAGGAGGAAGAAAGTGTTGGATAGAGACACTCAGACTGTGAAGGATTGCAACGCAACCTTAAGTTTCATCCAGAAGACACAGAAAAAGAAGACAAAGGAGATGGAGGACAGGGAGAGAGAGAAAAGGAGAAAGAAAAGGATATTGAAAGGATGAGAAAAGAGATGGAGGTGATGAAGAGGACATAAGGGGTAGAGAGAGAGGGAGAGAGAAGGAGGGTAGAAGTCGAGAGAGAGAAGGAGAAGATTGAAAAGGAGAAAGAAAAGGATGAGAAAGGATGGGAAAAGAGATGGAGGCCATGAAGAGGACAGAAGAGGTAGAGAGAGAGGGAGAGAGAAGGAGGGTAGAAGTCGAGAGAGAGAAGGAGAAGATTGAAAAGGAGAAAGAAAAGGATATCGAAAGGATGAGAAAAGAGATGGAGGCGATGAAGAGGACAGAAGAGGTAGAGAGAGAGGGAGAGAGAAGGAGGGTAGAAGTCGAGAGAGAGAAGGAGAAGATTGAAAAGGAGAAAGAAAAGGATATCGAAAGGATGAGAAAAGAGATGGAGGCAATGAAGAGGACAGAAGAGGTAGAGAGAGAGGGAGAGAGAAGGAGGGTAGAAGTCGAGAGAGAGAAGGAGAAAATCCTGAAGCTGATGAAAACGGAAATGGAGAGAGAGATTGAAAAGAAAAGAGTAACAAGAGCAAAGCAGGGGTTAGCGTTAGGGTTAGGTGTGTTGACGACATTTTTGCATTTGAGATAATTTTAAGAGTGTCTTCAGCAAATCCTGAAGGAGATGAAAGGAGATGAAAACAGAAATGGAGCGAGAGGGAGAAGATTGAAAAGAAAAGAGTAATGGCGGCAAACCTGGGTTAGGGTTAGGTTTGTTGACGACATTTTTGCATTTTAGCTCATTTTAAGAGTGTCAGAGCAAAGGGTCTGAATACTTATGTACATGATTTATATTTGTATAATATTTCTGTATTTCAATTGTAACAAATATCCTGAAATGTCTAAAAATGTTTTTTCACTTTGTCATTCTGGGGTATTATGTGTGGATTGATGGCAAATGATGACTTCCCTTGTTCTGTAGACATGGGTCTACGGACATCAACTAAACTTGTTTCTCTAAAAGCTTGTTTGCTTTGAGAGAACCATAAACAGCAGAGGAACTATTAGCTCTTACAGGAGATACGAGAATGATTGGCCTAACAGACTATAGTGATTTGGGATATTAAGATACACAGGTTACTTGATGAGCTGATAGCATATATGCATACATCAAATCCTGATGTTTTAGTCATCTCAGAGTCCTGGCTTAAGAAATCTGTCACTACCTCTGCTGTATCTATTCCTGGCTATAACATTTTCCGCCAGGACAGGCTCACTAAGGGAGGGGGGGTTGTCGTTGTCACTAAGGGAGGGGGGGTTGTCGTTGTTGCTATTTATTGTAAGGACAGTTTGCAATGCTCTGTCAGTTTATCAAAATCTGTGTCCAAACAGTTTGAGTTGTTGATTTTAAAGGTTAATCTATCTAAAAATGTCTATCTCACTGTTGCTGGCTGTTATAGACCACCTTCTGCCCCTGCCTGCTCCCTGACAGCTCTCAGTGAATTAATTGCCCCTCATACTTCCTCTGAGTTTGTGCTGTTAGGTGACCTTAACTGGGACATGCTTAATCCTCCCCATTCTGTACAACTCCAGCTGGAAGCTTTCAATCTCTCCCAGATTGTACAGACACGTACCAGATTCAACACTACATCTATGGAAAACGGCACACTCATTGATGTCATTCTCACCAATACGCCGGCCAAGTATAACCCTGCGGTTTTTTGCCGAGACCTTAGTGACCATTGTTGCATTGCTTGTGTACGAAAAGGCTCCACTGTCAAACGGTCACCGTTGGTCTTGTATAAACGGTTGCTTAAAAACTTTAATGAGCAGGCCTTCTTGCATGACCTGGCACTTGTAGACTGGTCCAGAATGAATCTCATCCCCACTGTTGAGGATGCATGGTCCCTTTTCAAAAGCACCTTTTCCACCATTTTGAATAGACATGCCCCCTTTAAAAAATTCAGAACCAAGAATCGCTACAGCCCCTGGTTTTGCACCGAACTGTCTGAGCTGATCCGGCAAAAACACCTGCTCTGGCGTAAAGCAAAGGCCTCCAAAAACAGCTCTGACTGGCAATCCTTCAGGGAGCTAAGGAACAAATGCACCCAGTCGATCAGGAAAACAAAAGCAGATTTTTACAAACATCAATTCTCGACATGCGGATCCGACCCCAAACAGTTGTCAAAACCATGGAAAATAAAAACACATCCTCTCAACTACCCACGGCAATCAAATCTGAGGACATTGTCATCTCAGATAAAGCCTCCATGGTGGACTGTTTTAACAAGCACTTTGTTAGGGCTGGTCATGCTTTTGCAACTGCTACACCCACTCCCACTCCCACTGTCAACCATGCTGCCTCAACCCCTAGCACTGGTCCCCCCCCAAGCACTCCGTGCTTCTCCTTCCAGCCAGTAGAGGAGAGTGAGGTGCTTAGGGAGTTGCTTAAACTGGACCCTTATAAATCAGCCGGGCTGGATGATCTGGACCCTTTCTATCTGAAATTAGCAGCTCACATTGTCTCAGCCCCCATCACCTGTCTGTTCAACCTTTCCCTGCAAACCTCAGAATTCCCCATCGACTGGAAATCTGGAAATCGGGGGGTAGTGGTGGTCTAGTGGATAGTGAGTTGGACTTGTGATCGGAAGGTTGTGAGTTCAAATCCCGCCTGAAACCACACCACTACTAGTGTGCCCTTGAGTAAGGCACTTAGCCCTCAGTTACTCCAGGGGGAATGTCCCTGTAATTCGTAATTGTAAGTCGCTTTGGATTAAAAGCGTCTGCTAAATGTCAAAATTTAATTATTATTAAACAAAAATTATTAAAATCTGCTGCTGTCATCCCACTCTTCAAGGGAGGTGACAAGTTAGACCTAAACTGTTATAGGCCCATATCCATCCTACCCTGCCTCTTAGAGAAACTGGTCAACAATCAGCTCACCCACCATCTTGAGTCCTACAGTATTTTCAGCACTACGCAATCCGGCTTTAGATCTGGCTACGGTTGTGCCTCTGCAACACTTAAAGTGCTAAACGACATCATATGCGCCATTGACTCCAAGCACTACTGTGTAGCTGTATTTATTGACCTGGCAAAGGCCTTTGACTCCGTGGACCACTGCATCCTGCTTGACAGACTCAAGGATGTTGGACTCGCAGAGGAATGCCTGGCATGGTTTAGCAACTACTTCTCTGGTCGTGTGCAGTCTGTGAGAGCTGAAGGCCTGCTGTCTGACCCAATGTCCCTGTCCATGGGTGTCCCTCAGGGCTCCATTCTGGGTCCAACACTATTTAATCTTTTTTATAAATAACATTGCTCACGCATGATCTGCATGATCTTCAATCGGACCCTACCCCAAGCCTCCTGTCCCCCAAAAATCACCTCACTGGATGGGTCAGCACTAGAATTTGTCAACACATACAAATATCGAGGTATCTGGCTGGATAGTTCACTCTCCTTCCAAACCCACATCAATAACCTACTCACCAAAGTCAGAACAAGAATTGGTTTCCTGTACCGCAATAAAGCTTCCTTCACCCACTCTGCAAAACACACCTTGGTAAAAATGACCATCCTGCCAATTCTGGACTATGGAGATATCATTTACAGGATTGCCCCCCAAAACCTTCTCAATAAACTGGACGTCATCCATCACACTGCCATCCGCTTTGTCACTGGTGCCCCTTTCAACACACATCACTGCGACCTGTACTCCCAAGTCAACTGGCCATCACTCCACACCAGGCGACTGACCCACTGGTATCAGTTCATCTATAAATCCATCATCGGCAAATCGCCCCCCTACCTCTGCTCACTACTGAACTTCTCATCCAGCACACGCAATCTCCGCTCCAGCAAATATATCACTCTGGTCCCCCCCAAAGTCTGCACCTCCTTTGGCCGTCATTCTTTTCAGTTTGCTGCCCCCACTGACTGGAATGCTTTGCAGTTGACACTAAAACTCACCACTCTAATCGTGTTACCCACCTTTAAACACTCACTTTTAGATGTTGTTTCGGATCACTGCACCTGCTTTTAAGATAACTTCCCCCTGGTCCCTGCTGTCTTTTACATACTGTGTTGTGATGTATAGATGTTTTTGATACTTGTCGTGTATTGCACTCATGTTTTATATTGTATATATTGGGTTGTGTTTTATATTGTATATACTGTGTGTGTTTTGTGTACAGACTTGCCTCTGTTCTGCCAATTGGCCAGATCGTCATTGTAAATGAGAATTGGTTCTCAACTGACCTATCTGGTTAAATAAAGGTTAATAATACACAGTGTCTAAACTAGCAAGATAAACACCTTATACTGATCCACGGGCTACACCAGTGCTGCACACAAGAGCCCTAGGCATGATGAGTCTCATCATGATTATCTACAATCATTCCACCTGTAGGCGTACTCAATTTACAGAAGTTTGCTTTTTAAATTCAAAAAGTGAAGAAAAGTCATAAATACAGTGTCTTACTATGTAAAATATGTATATAAAATATGTGTTCTATATCTATAGTCTGGACACCTTTTACACTGTTCACATTGACTAATCATTGGCCAGTAGAAGCTGAAGTATAGCAAAGGAGAGGTCTGAGTAAATTAATGTATTTGAAAAATGCCAAGAATACCCTTTCTTGATAAAATGCAGTGGAAATGAAAATAGTGAATGAAACAGTTACTGAGATAGGACAAAAGATGTAACTGAGTATCTGGTGATAATATGTTGACTGTAACACAAATAATGTGCATTATTACTTGAGATAAGGCACCGAAATATGAAAGTGATAGCAGCCTATTGTTCTGTACCTTTGTCTTTTTTATTTACTGATACTTATGCCATTGTAAAAAAAGAAAAAGAAAACAGGAAATGTGTTGCCCCCAGATGGGCCAGGCAGTCAGACGTGAGGCTGGTCTAGATGGGCCAGGCAGTCAGATGTGAGGCTAGATGGGCCAGGCAGTCAGATGTGAGGCTGGTCTAAGATGGGACAGGCAGTCAGATGTGAGGCTGGTCTAGATGGGCCAGGCAGTCAGATGTGAGGCTAGATGGGCCAGGCAGTCAGATGTGAGGCTAGATGGGCCAGGCAGTCAGATGTGAGGCTAGATGGGACAGGCAGTCAGATGTGAGGCTGAGGACATGGAGCACTTCCCCCGACCCGAAGAGAGGGAAGATGAAGCTGGGGGAGGCTGCCCAGAAGGCTGGGGCGGACACACACACACCTGGACAGGACATAAAAACCCCTTAGAGAGGACAGATCTCTTCAGTGGTAACATCATTAGTGGTAACCATCCAGCCTATTGTTCTGTACCTTTGTCTTTTTTATTTACTGATACTTATGCCATTGTAAAAAAGAAAAAAAAAACAGGACATGTGTTGCCCCCAGATGGGCCAGGCAGTCAGATGTGAGGCTAGATGGGCCAGGCAGTCAGATGTGAGGCTAGATGGGCCAGGCAGTCAGATGTGAGGCTGGTCTAGATGGAACAGGCAGTCAGATGTGAGGCTGGTCTAGATGGGACAGGCAGTCAGATGTGAGGCTAGATGGGCCAGGCAGTCAGATGTGAGGCTGGTCTAGATGGGCCAGGCAGTCAGATGTGAGGCTAGATGGGCCAGGCAGTCAGATGTGAGGCTGGTCTAGATGGGCCAGGCAGTCAGATGTGAGGCTGGTCTAGATGGGCCAGGCAGTCAGATGTGAGGCTAGATGGGCCAGGCAGTCAGATGTGAGGCTGGTCTAGATGGGCCAGGCAGTCAGATGTGAGGTTGGTCTAGATGGGACAGGCAGTCAGATGTGAGGCTGAGGACATGGAGCACTTCCCCCGACCCGAAGAGAGGGAAGATGAAGCTGGGGGAGGCTGCCCAGAAGGCTAGGGCGGACACACACACACCTGGACAGGACATAAAAACCCTCAGAGAGGACAGATCTCTTCAGTGGTAACATCATCAGTGGTAACCATCTACCACTGGGTTTGCATGCTTGAAATGTACAGGCCCTTCATGAGGCTAACTTCAATGTTTTTTTTTTTGCATCATTAGTGCTCTGATTAGCCCCTGGTGTGTGTGTGTGTTTGGGTAGTAGTCACCATATGGGGAGCTCTGGGTGTGCATTAGTCCAGGGGTGTGGAGGCTCAGTGGTCTCAGGATGGGCGGCTGGGGGGGAGCGCCCCCCTCCCCTACACAGCCATGACAGAGCTGCTGCTTCTCCTTCCCTCTGGGCGGAGGCTGCTTCCATGTCTGAGGGAGGGGGAGGGGCTGAAGTCTCTGTTTATATTCAGACATATAGATTATATACACTACCGTTCAAAAGTTTGGGGTCACCCAGACAATTTCGTGTTTTCCATGAAAACTCACACTTTTATTTATCAAATGAGTTGCAAAATGAATAGAAAATACCGTCAAGACATTGACAAGGTTAGAAATAATGAATGAATGAATGAATAAATAATTTAATTAATAATAATTTTGCCATTTAGCAGACGCTTTTATCCAAAGCAACTTACAATTACGAATTACAGGGACATTCCCCCTGGAGTAACTGAGGGCTAAGTGCCTTACCCAAGGGCACACTAGTAGTGGTGTGGCTTCAGGTGGGATTCGAACTCACAACCTTCCGATCCCAAGTCCAACTCACTATCCACTAGACCACCACTACCCCATGAATGAATGGTCTTTATTGTCATTGCTATAGTACAGGTACCAAACAACGACATTTGGGAGGGGTGGCTCCCCTGGTGCTAGGAAAGAAAAAAAAACTAAAAAAACAAGAAAGTTTTTTATTTGAAACAATTTTTTTGTCGTTCAAACTTTGCTTTCGTCAAAGAATGCTCCCTTTGCAGCAATTACAGCATTGCAGACCTTTGGCATTCTAGCTGTTAATTTGTTGAGGTAATCTGAAGAAATTTCACCCCACGCTTCCTGAAGCACCTCCCACAAGTTGGATTGGCTTGATGGGCACTTCTTGCGTACCATACGGTCAAGCTGCTCCCACAACAGCTCAATAGGGTTGAGATCTGGTGACTCGCCTGGCCACTTCATTACAGACAGAATACTAGCTGCCTGATTCTTCCCTAAATAGTTCTTGCATAATTTGGAGGTGTGCTTTGGGTCATTGTCCTGTTATAGGAGGAAATGGGCTCCAATCAAGCGCTGTCCACAGGGTATGGCATGGCGTTGCAAAATTGAGTGATAGCCTTCCTTATTCAAAATTCATTTTACCTTGTACAAATCTCCCACGTTACCAGCACCAAAGCAGCCCCAGACCATCACATTACCTCCACCATGCTTGACAGATGGCGTCAGGCACTCTTCCAGCATCTTTTCATTTGTTCTGCATCTCACAAATGTTCTTCTGTGTGATTCAAACACCTCAAACTTCGATTTGTCTGTCCATAACACTTTTCTCTGAAGGGAGTAGTACACACCGTTGTAGGAAATGTTCAATTTCTTGGCAATTTCTCACATGGAATAGCCTTCATTTCTAAGAACAAGAATAGACTGTCGAGTATCATATGAAAGTTCTCTTTTTCTGGCCATTTTGAGAGTATAATCAAACCCACAAATGTGATGCTAGGCAAACTGGCTAGTAGTCGCTCTATGTGTAGAGGGCTGCAAGGGAATTTTCCTGGCTACATAGTGTACAGGTTTTTGCTTTTGCCTGCTTGTGGCTCTGTCAGTATGTGAAGCGCATTGAGTTGCATCTTGTAAGAAATGCGCTATACAAACAAAATTTGATTTGATTTTATTTGATGCTCCAGATACTCAACTAGCTCAAAGGAAGGCCATTTGTATAGCTTCTCTAACCAGCAAAACCGTTTTCAGCTGTGCTAACGTAATTGCACAAGGGTTTTCAAGGTTTTTCTAATCTATTAGCTTTTTAACGCGATTAGCAAACACAATGTACCATTAGAACACTGGAGTGACGGTTGCTGGAAATGGGCCTCTATACACCTATGTAGATATTCCATTAAAAAACAGATGTTTGCAGCTAGAATAGTAATTTTCCACATTAACAATGTATAGAGTGTATTTCTGATTAATTTAATGTTATCTTCATTGAAAAAAACTGTGCTTTTCTTTAAAAAATAAGGACATTTCTAAGTGACCCCAAACTTTTGAACGGTACGGTACATGCATAGACTGGGACAACTAAATGAGCTTTCTCATAACGACTGTTTGGAACTGGCTGGATTTAGTCTTGTTCAAAGAAAACCGAGAGAAATTGTGAAACCAGTCCATACACAAACACCCTCAAATAAAAGCTGAGAATCTCTATTGTAACTTCATGGTTATTGTTTTTGATTTCCAATCCAAACTTTTGGAGTGTAGAGTCAAGAGACTAAAAAACACTTGACTGTCCCATTACTTAGGCAGGGAACGGTGTGTTTCATTTTAGGATATCACCGACTAAACACAGTCAAGCCTGTGTCCTTACCTCAGTTGTGTCTCCATGGTAACCCAGGTCTTGGGCTGCCTTGGGCTGTACCACCTCTGGGGTGGGGGGGTCCGGGGTCCACCCCTGGTCCTATTAACAACATTAAAACATTACACACAATAGAACAGTTAAGGCATTGGATATGACGTCTGATAAGCCATCAGATACACTACTGAGAAACAAGAGTAAAGGTATAATGCTATAATGGTAACTATAAAAAAACGTTGTTCTAATTCACGTGAGCCAGTGTTTCCACGGCAATGCCAAGTATAAAACAGGGCAAACAATACCGAAAAAGTACTGTTGGGATTACTTTTTGTGCATTAAACAATACAACACCCTTTTAGAAGGTCGGAGTAATATTATAAAACTATAATAATCAAATTGATTTACTTTGACATGCATTATCTATTGTACACATTCACACTCTTGTTCAATCTGAGGGCGTGATACAGGGTCAGTGGTCCTACTTGGGCCTTGACGTTGACCTGTGTCACCCCGATGTACTCCAGCTCTGGGAGGTCAAGTAGCTCCTCCACTTCATCTTTGATCCCGACAGCAGGGCGGGTTGCAGCCTAAAACACACGTATCGCTCACCACATGCACCCTCACAGAAATAGCACATCTAACAATGATATGTTATATGAAGAAAGCTTGTATCTATTGTACGTGTGTGTGTGTGTGTGTGTGTGTGTGTGTGTGTGTGTGTGTGTGTGTGTGTGTGTGTGTGTGTGTGGTGTGAGTATTGTTAGAATGGGGAAAGGGGAGCTCTTCACCTGGGGTGTGTCAGGGGTTTGGGTGCAGGGCTCTGGGGTTTGGTCCATGTCCATGTCTACTTCCATTCCTTCAGCAAACACACCTTCTCCCAGATAGAGGGTCACAGGGTTGAACTGGTCACACAGCTGAAAGGAGAAATAAGAATATATCAGAATAAATGGATGAATGCAATGGATCATTGTTGTTGAATGGATATATACAGTATGTGTATGCAAGTGTGTGTGTGTGTGTGTGTGTGTGTGTGTGTGTGTGTGTGCCTTACTGACCTCTGAGTTGACTGCAGGGGGACAGGAGATCCCGTGGCCCTGGCTCTGCAGGACACTGTGAATGTACACGTCCTCCTCTGTGTGTGTGGAGGAAGACCTGCAGAAAGTCTGTGTGATAGCTGTCCAGGGCTCCCACTAGGGGGCGCTCACAGCACAGCTTCTGGAAGGAGCTGGTGGCGTTCCAACTCCAACTGCCCTGGAACACCAAAACACTGGCTTTTAATATTGTTAAGTAAGTAAAGTAAAGTAAAACTTTATTTATATGGCGCCTTTCGTACATGAATGCAACTCAAAGCGCTTTGAATGGGAGAGTGCTATCCTGAATGTAAATGTGGGTTATGGAAGTCAATGGGACTCTATGGGAACAGTACAGTGTTAAAAAAAATACTTGGGGGAGATTGGAGGTCAATAAGAGTGATATGAGATTGTGTGGAGCCTTACACCCATTGGCTTGATTCCAGTGAGCGATGAGGGGACTGCTTGTGCCGGGAGCTCAGAGTAACAAGACCTTGGGGTGAGAAACCAGAGAGATGGAGGGAGACGACAGCAACACAGACAAGGAGGTCTAAACACTTGTCATCAAAATGACC
This sequence comes from Nansenia antarctica, assembly GCF_963989245.1. NCBI lineage: Eukaryota > Metazoa > Chordata > Actinopteri > Argentiniformes > Microstomatidae > Nansenia > Nansenia antarctica. Next base: position 24,743,494 of record NC_137689.1, on the reverse strand, counting down.
GATGACCAAATCTCCCACACTATGGTGTCGACCCAAACCATACGGACACAGTACGACATCGTTACGGGTCAGACTGCTTTCTTGTCACATACAGCTTCTCAACATCAGCTTTATTTTAGAGAGCCAAGCTACAATGAAACACAGAGTGAACACCTACACACTATGAAAGTTTAGGTCACACACTGCCGAATGCAAATAAAACTGAAGACACCTCATCATTTTTTAGATGGCAGCATTAAACTTGGTAGTAGGAGTGTGCTGGAGTCATCATACTTGTATCTGCTTATAGCAATTAATTTTCCTATCTACAGATTATGTAAAAAAAAAAACTAAATTTTGACAAAAATGGAGATAGAACCTTATAATTCTAACGTCACGAATTCAAGAAGCAATTCGCAAGTTGTTAAGTCACCCTTACAAAACAAAATAATATGTGATTTTGTTTTGTAAGGGTGACTTAACAACTTGCGGGCTGTAGATCTCGTAACATGCGCATCACACAAATTGGTTTCCAGATTTATCCAGCAGGGGGCAGTAAAACATCTCTATTGAATAAGCTACTTTTTATGAGTATAGTTACCATTATCTGCAACTTTCGGGACGGGTATAGTTGTTCGTCAAAGTCCAGGTTACAAAAGCAATCGAGGCTGGGTTTTTTTGTTTCAGATTTTTCCATTTGTAGTGTTTCCAGTATTAACATTTCAAATGTCTGAGGGGAACGTAAATCCTAAGATATTTAGACGGTCTGAAGAGAGACTTCTGACCGCACTGGATGAGGACGAAGATGTTGCTGATCCCATCGACGACAGAGAAATATTCGATATCCTTTTAACCAAAGATGCTCACTCTTTCTTTGTTAAGTATCAGCTTATCGTCTGCTTGCTATGGGTCACGATTGTTGAAAAACAACAACAACGTGTAGATTATGTTGTAAGCTTGGTAACTATTGATTATAAACCCTTTTCCCACATGTGCACTTCTACACGTACACCAATCTTGCTTTAAATGAATGTACATTTTAATTTACAGTACAGGCCAAAAGTTTGGACACACCTTCTCATTCAATGTGTTTCCTTTATTTTCATGACTATTTGGTACATTGTAGATTCTCACTAAAGGCATCAAAACTATGAATGAATACATGTGGAATGATGTACTTAACAAAAAAGTGTGAAATAACTCTAAATATGTCTTAGATTTTAGATTCCTCAAAGTAGCCACCCTTTGCTTTTTTGTTGTTAATAAAATAAAATAAATGTTGTTGTTAATAAAATATATAATAATAATATTATATATATATAATAACATATTATTATTAACACATATTATATTTAATATTATTATTATATATTTTATTAACAACAAAAAAGCAAAGGGTGGCTACTTTGAGGAATCTAATAATAATAATAATAATAATAATAATTTATTAGATTTATATAGCGCTTTTCCGAGGCTCAAAGACGCTGACAATATGGGAAAAACGGAAAACACAGAAACAACAAGCAACAGATAACATGAGCACATAGAACCAGGGTTCGAGTTATAAGCTGAACTCTGTGGGGGTCTCCAAAATAACAGTGCGAAATGTTCTAATGCACGCGCGAATCATGCCCACACAGCGATGGGACTTCAAGTTTTAATTAGCTATAGGCAGTAGCGGATTAAGGTGGTCAGTGGCCCTAGGCTACTCCTTTGTGTGAGGACCCCCCGCCCCCATACACAAGCCTCCCCCCTCCCCAAAATATACAACTCACGAGCACCCTGCACACACACACCACTCATAATGCTTTACCATAAAACACTTAAACACTTTAATAACACAATAACACAACAGTGTTAATAATGCAAAGAATAAAAAAAAGGTTCAGTGCATTCAGTTCTGTCTCTATTGCTCTCCTCTCCCGTTGTCTCTCTGTTACTGTCCTGTTGTCTGTCTCTCTGTTGCTGTCCTGTTGTCTGTCTCTCTGTTGCTGTCCTGTTGTCCGTCTCTCTGTTGCTCCCCTCAGCTCTAAATGAAAGAAATGAATTAGCAAATTAGTTGGCATGTAAACATATAGTTAGGGTTGGGTACAGTTTGGGTTTTATTCGATACCGGTGACAAATCGATACTTTAAAAACGGTACCGGTACAGAAACATCATCCTCATCCTCAAATCCCAACATATCCTGACGCTACAGCTGCAGGCTACTCATTTCACCACATCAACAGCCCCACATGAAACAACAGCTATAAAAGCGATAGTCACACATGTATCTCGGCCAATAATTTTGTTATTTTTGCTATACAGAAGGAGCGAAAAATACATTAGGTTAGTACACTAGGTTAGTAAAAAGTAAAAGCCACCTTACCTTTAAGGAGACAAGATAGACCAAAGTGGTCTGTTTTCAGTAGGCTGAGTGGTCTGTTTTCAGTAGGCTGAGTGGTCTGTTTTCAGTAGGCTGAGTGGTCTGTTTTCAGTAGGCTGAGTGGTCTGTTTTCAGTAGGCTGAGTGGTCTGTTTTCAGTAGGCGGAGTGGTCTGTTTTCAGTAGGTAGCAGAGTCCTCAGTAGTAGCAGCAGTAGTAGTAACAGTAGTAGCAGCAGGGCTAACGTTAGGTGTCATAGCAGGTTTCTTTGATAAAAACCCGACATTTTCTAGGCTTGATGACCCGGTCGGCAGCAGTGGCCTTTTTTGGGGCGGCATGGTAGCTACTGTATGTATATACTCCTGTATAGCTAATGAATGAATGTTTGCTTCTCAATAATAGGCTAGGTGCACGATCTCACTACTTCCTGAAAGGCAACTGGTGTCTCACTCTATTGGTTTAATTGATTAATCAGCTGTGCACTGTGTGTTCCAACGGTTTACCGCACAGCTGATTAATCAACCTTTTGCTGTTGCACAATATTCTACTGCGCCCCATGGTGTCTTGGTGGTGAAGTGCAGGCAGTAAAAGGCATACTGTCATTCACAGGAGATTAATGGTGCGCGTAGTTCTTTTGAAAAACGTGTTTATTTTACAATATTTATAATATAAATTAAATAATATTCATTACATTGACATTTTGATCAAATAATAGTTGTGGTAATGTATTATTAGCGACCCCCACAGATTTTTGATTTTACTGCCTTCATGGGAGCTCAGAGAGCCTCAGACCATCTCTATGGGAGCTCAGCTCCCATTGGCTCCCACATAACTCGAACCCTGATTTGGGTAAGTCTCTTTGTAGCAACTCTGTGCGTTGCTATGCAAACGATGATAGCTTGATGTCTTGCTAGTTTGTTAGCAACAACTCAGTTAGAGGGTAAGACTTTTTGAGTACTTACGTAATTTCAATTGGAAGCTCTTTTCAGTTGCTGTTACTCCCTCCGTTGCCTAGCAACCCCTCTCTCTCTCTCTCTCTTGAAAACCTGTAAATCAATGCATTCCGACTCATCGGTTCCCTGTCAGGGTTCCCAAGCATGCCCACTTCCATTCACAAGCGATCATAATATGTTATTCTTATGTGTTAAAACCATTCCACACTGTGACCCATGTGTATCAGTGGAACCTAACTCCTCTGCTTTCACTCCACAAACATTCACAATGCAACCTAATAAAGGTAACACACTTATAGTCTATTTTCTCTCCCCCGTCTCCCTCACTCTACTCCTCTTTCTTTCTTTCTTTCTTTCTTTCTATCTGTCATCATTACCACCCTTTCTTGCTAATACAGTCAGTAATACAGTACAGTATTCTATCAAGGTATTTAATCAAACAAACCAAGGTCAAGGGTACTCCGCCTTTAAAAGTTTCCATCCTTGAGTGTGACATTTGAGATAAGTCACTCATTCATTGCACAAATTCATTGCTTTTCATATGACCTGGGTGTACGGTTTCATACAAATTTTGCGTTCTGCAAAATTGAGCATGAGATCTTGTTGATAAAATACATGAGTGTTTTGTGTGAGAGAAATATAGGGAAATCTATTCTTAACGAAAGAATTTCAAGAAGTTTAAAAATAAAGGTATGGCATGTGTTTCTTTTCACTCATTACAGCCAGTAAACGACATGGTAGGAGGAAGATCCATTTTGTCAGTAAGAACAAGAGGCTAATTTGTTTTACAAAGTGAGACATACTCGCACAAAGTAGTAGTAGAGAACTACAGTAGTGTACTGAGAAGTAATACATATATCACATGTAACACTGTTCCCTACAGTCTAGGCAATAGATGTTGAAATACACTAAATAAATGTTAGCTGTTTATCATGCACACTGTCACACAGACATGCATCAGAAGAGCCCCTCCATCATGCCAGGTACCACAAGCCAATCAACTGAGCCAAAGGAAGATCTGTAGGCCTACAGATATATTACATAAAACAATGTGCCTAACAGTGCCTAAAGTGCCTAAAACAGTTGTTTGCTATATTGAGTGAGCACTTCAATACTTTACTTTTGCAATATGAAAAAAAGAAACTTTTTGATCATTTGTTCAACTTGAGAACTGTCGGCATGCAGATATTTTCACCAGACTGTGACCATTACCTGCAATGTACAAGAGGATATGGCTCAGTACCAAGAAGAAACAAAAGAATCATACCCTGACCTTTCATCAGAGGTTATTTTGACAACACTTCAGATTTTATCTTTACTTATCTCGAATTTTAAACAAAAAACACCACCTGTGTGACCTGGCTGGACTGGAGTTGTGGAAGAGGAGGTAGGATGTGGGACATAGTGAGGTGTGTATATAAGGCCACCTTGGATGTTGGTGTGCCACACTACTGAGAGTGAGCCAGAAGCTTCTGTTAGACCTTGATTAGTCCTACTCTACTCTACACCATGCAAGCCTTCATTCTGTTGACCATCAGCCTGGCTGTTGGTAGCTTGGCCCAAAGACCTGAACATTTGCTGTAAGTAAGAATTAGATATATGTATAATTATATATATGGTACTAATGGTAAAACTATGGTAAATTCACTGTTAGGGGGGTGGCAGGGTTAGGGGAGATGGTTAGGGGTAGGGGAGGTTGTATGCATGTCCAGGGGGGGCGGGGGGGGCAGGGATGGGGGAGATGGCTAGGGGTAGGGGAGGCTGTAGGCATGGGAGAACAGGTAGGTTTTGAGGTGGGATTTAAAAGTGAGGAGTGAGGGTGAGTCTCTGAGTGGTTGAGGGAGAGAGTTCCAGAGGCGGGGTGCGGCTCGTGAAAAGGCACGGTGACCGAAGCCTTTGAGTTTTGAGGGTGGGACAGTGAGGGGAACAATGGATGAGGATCGGAGGGTACGGGTAGGGCGGTGGGGGAGAAGGAGGTCAGTCAGGTAAGGGGGGGCCAGGCTATGGAGGGCTTTGTATGTGAGGATGAGGACTTTGAAGTGTATACGTTCTTTAATGGGGAGCCAGTGGAGAGAGTGGAGGACAGGAGTGATGTGGTCACGGGAGCGGGTGTTTGAGAGGAGGCGTGCAGCAGAGTTTTGGACCATCTGGAGTCTATGGAGGGAGCGGGAGGTGATGCCGGTGAGTATGGAGTTGCAGTAGTCGAGATGAAGGCGTGGATGAGGGATTCAGCAGCGGGGGGGGAGAGGCAGTGTCTGATTTTTGCAATGTTTCGGAGGTGGAAGTAGGATGTCTTGACAATGGAACTGACGTGGGGATCGAATGAGAGGGTGGGGTCCAGAATGAAGCCGAGGTTGCGAGCCAGGGGGGAGGGGTTTTTTGATTGATTGATTGAAAACTTTATTAGAAGATTTGCAGGAGTAGGTACATGAAAGTACATATTACATACAAGGTCAACTAACAGGATAAAAACCCAAGAAAGCCACTGGCTTATTTCAATTGGGGTCCTTGATTCTCAATTCATCGTTACATGTAAGACAGACAAAAAAAACTAGTACTATCTACAAGATAATACAGACAAATAACTAGTACTATCTACAAGATAAACATACATCCATCATGGGAAGAACAATATAACAAAACATTAGGTATGTACAGCGGGTAGGACAGGTGGGGACATACACCACAGGTGGGGGCGGGGGACAAAACACAAAGTATGTACAGTGGGTAGTTCGGGTCTTTTAATCTGATTTTTGATTTAGAGGGTCCAGTTACGGATTGCAGCCTCCTGTAAATGTTTTTTGAGAGTGGTTTTGAAGGTGGGCAGTGTTTTGCACTCCTTTAAGATTATAGGAAGGGCGTTCGACATTTTTACTGCATAGTTTGCAAACGAGTTTAACCCCTTGTTTGTGGTGCAACGCGGTTGAACGTGGTTCGTGGAGCTTCCTCTGGTATTGTATGTGTGGACGTTGTTCACTTTTTGGAAGTATGTTGACAGGTACTTGGGTGTCTTTGTGGTGTAGCGTATCTTGAAGACCAGGCCCAGTGCAAGCTGCTGCACTCTGTCAACTACTCGTAGCCAATCAAGGCTCAAAAAATGAGCAGCGGTTAGATGTGTCCTAGGGTTGAGGCCTAGCAAAAGCCTAACCAGTTTATTTTGGGCTGTCTGGAGTCTTGTTTTTTGGGCCTTTGTGGTTCTATAGTACCATGATGTTACGGCATAGTCGAAGTGACATTGAATGAGAGCTCCTGATAGGGTCCTCAGTGTGTTTTTACTGACAAGTGAGGATATCCTGTACAAGAATCTAGTTCTATGGTTCACTTTTTTGTGATGGTAGTGTCGTCGATGGTGAGTGTGATGGGTCCGGTTTTATTGAGGGTGGATTTGGTGCCGATGAGGATGACTTCGGTCTTTTCACTGTTCAGTTTGAGGAAGTTGTGTGTGAGCCAGGTTTTTATTGCGGAGATGCAGGTTTTGATGTGAGTGAGGGGTGGGTTCTGGGTGGAGTTTGTGGTGATGTAAATCTGTGTGTCATCGGCGTAGCAGTGGAAGTCCAGGTTGAATTGGCGGATGATGTGACCGAGGGGGAGTGTGTAGCAGAGGCTGGGAATTGTCCTCCAGTGTCTTGGCATAGGGAGGAGGACTGGAGACTGGAGACATGTGTGTGAATGGAATGTTAAATTTCTCTTCCAGTGTTTTGGCCATTGTTTCCATATGTGCTGTTTTCTCATTCCAAGCTGATGCTATTTTCTGCCCCTCTACTTTAAATAGCTCTAAAATGGCTAACTCTAACTTGCGTTTTTCTGATCTATACTTTGCCTTTTACTGGTTTCCTTTATAAGTCCCAATAAGTACCTCTAAAGTTGCAATAACTTGCAATCAAAGGTGCCTTCCTTCGGCCACGGTTGTTCAATGTCTGCCCAACGAATATTCAATTTCGTTGACATTTTGCTAATTACCTTAACAAGAGGATTCATTTTTTGTCAAGGGAGACAGTGTAGACAATACACCACTAAGTTCACTGATTGTCTTTAACATCTTACTTGAATCTGTACCCATTTTAAGTTGATGCATATTGACACTTAATATGCTGAAAATATACTATATGGGATCAGGTGTACTTTTCTTACAACCCACCTTCTTTATTGCCCTGTTAGCTAAATAAATGCTAGTCCAATTTAACTGTATCAACTGTCCACACAGAACACTACAACTCAGAATAACAGATTAGCCTCTTATGTATGTCAGTGTAGTATTAACTTAAATCTAATCTCTGTGTAAGTACATTATACTTAAATGTTTTTCCTAATTGTTTATGAATATATGTCACTTAATTACTCATTGAATACTAATTACTGTTCTGGTCAACACAATTATTAAATTACAAAGGCTGGTCACTCCCCAAGTATTCACTGATTTACAAAAACCCTTTTACTGCTCAATTATTAATTATGAACTATTCTGCTATTCCTTAATCAAAAGCTGTGGAAATGACCTAACTAAAATAAAAGATGCAAATTACAAATATTGATTACAACCTGCAGAATAAATCAACGGTTAAATGAAAGGAATGAATGATTAGTTAGAATTATTCATTATACAATCATATACATTGATTTAATACCTGTGGAGTCAATTTAGCTGTTATATCAAACAAAATAATGATTATTCAGAATGGTTTTCATTAGATAGTCACAGACATTGATCAAACCTGTGGAATCAATCAATTGTTTAGTGAAACAGACAATGAATGATCTGAATTATTATTTTAACCAATTAGTAATTAAACAAGTAATGCAATATTCAACAATCATTTACATACATCAGTTCATGAATGCAAAGGATTATTTTCATCAACATTCTGCAAGCAAGCACACCGTTTGCAAACAAGCACAGAGAGGCGTTTTATGGGGGGGTGATAAATGTCCTTCTGTGAGCTGCTCACGGAGCTCTGCTTAGGCTCACTCACAAATTGCCTCTATCTTCCTTTGAATCTATCAAAAGCTCACAATCTATCTTTTACTTTTAACAAACAATGCTTAAACTTTCGTGATTCAGCGATCACAACTTTATCGCAGGGAGGGGTTGAAATGAAAAAGTATGGGTATACACTTTGAATCAGTGCGCTCTATCCGTATGTGTAATGCGCCTTAGCGCTTCGAGCCTCGCGCCTTCAATGCGCATGCGCACACTTCACTCGGGCTTGTGAATGAATGTTAACAAATATCTTTAAACTATTTTAAATACCCCGATGATCAATTCACTATCTCTATCTTTATAATACTACAGTCTATGTGAATGGATTTATCTTTATCTGTAAGAGATTAGTAATGTAATCAATCAAACTCAGCTCCCCTTTTTTACCAGAGCGTGCCTGTATGTTTGAATGAATGAGTGTGTGTACGAGCGCGGACGCGCGTGTGTGTGTGAACGCGCGTGTATTTGAAAACGAACAGAGAGGAGAGAAAAGAGGCCAGAGGGCAGAGGGGGGGTATTATTAACAAGCCTTTGTCTTACTTATCTGCCTCTGAAGAAAACCACGGCCTGTGGACTCTTAGATTAATCTTTACAACATAACATTGCTTTCCACAATAACATTATATTCATGACACAGCAATTTCAAGATTATCTTTCACTGTAGTTAAACAATTAGTTACCACATGAAATCTCATTCAAATATTCTACAATGCATATGCTTTTCACAGTTTTTCTCTTTCGAATGAAGTTAAAGGCCTCTGTGTGTCCGCGTGTCTGCGTGTGTGTTTGAGCGTGGGTGTTTTTGCTCCGCTCACAAAGGACAATGGGCTATGGATTCAAGACCCACGTTGTAGGCCACAGTTTTAAAGAATTGATTTCTTACCTATTTACTTCAATAATGCTCTTACTTACAAAACGGACTTCATAGCCCAGTTACACTTTATCAAATTAGGAATTCATATTCCATAAACACAATATCACAATAATCAGACTCTTTTCTGATCCAACACACTTACAATCAATAATATACCAGTCCACTTCAAAACGTCTTTATCAGTTTGTTTCTGGCAGTCTACTCATATAGACACTATTAGAGTACGTCTTCCTCTAATACCGAATTTTACACACTCACGATATTCCATAATACCATACAAATCAAATCACACAATATTTCCTAACCCGGCTCTCATCACCAGCTATTATGAAAGATTATGAAAGATTATTGTTTCTATTTCCCAACAAGATTACTTAACAAGGTTCTTTAGCCTCAAGGAAAATGTTTGAAAACACAGCTATTGCGCACGCGGGCCTACCGGCTTAAAGAGAAAACAGCTTTTATTGTTTTTCTTTACATGTTTAGTGTCGTGGTTTCCAGCTGATGGTCTTCAAACTCCTTTCCTATTTATAGACTCCTGGATTTCTGGCTCAGAACAAAAGGTAATAAAACCCCCACAGCCAGGAGAATCTTACAGAACTTATGCAAGTCAAAAGGCAAATAATACAGGCCCATACTATACAATTCATGTATGCGTGTGTGTTCAAGTAAAATATACTACACAACCTGGTGGTGGTCCAGGTACAGCCTGGTGCCGGTTCTGGTACTGGTCTAGGTGCTACTGGCAGCTATCAGTGCCCCATCAGCACCCAGGTCCTTTTTCCTGTCAACACAAAATCTCAAGCGTGAGTATGGTGTAATAGCTCAGTAATCCTATAGTTCTATAATCTCCAATGTCTACCTTAGTTTCAAAAGGCGACATTGAATAAGTAGGTTTTGAGGTCTCGCTTAAAAACGAGTTTTAGACAACCTCAGGCTCTCAGGTAGGGAGTTCCACAACCTAGGAGCATAATGCTAAAAGCTGATCCTCCAAATCTCTTAGTCCTGGCTTCTGGTACTATCAGAATTTCCGTGCGATTAGACCTTAGGGGTCTAGCCGGTGTGTATCTTATGAGCATGTCCACCATGCAGTGTTTCCTCCAGGAATTTTTACAATGGTGGCGGGTAGTGCAGACCGCGTGCACGCGCATGAAACGCGCACGCGCGCTCAAAACAACGACGTAATTTCAGCCAAAACTCGTGGATGGCCCAAAAAAATAAAATGTTTTCCTGTACTTCTCCCGTGTGTCTCTTATTGTCTGTGTCTGCATGTTTTTCCAGCATGTAATTCCGTTGTCAATAAAAACAAAAACACTGATCTGACGGTTTTTTTCACAACGTTATTACTTGTCACTTTAAGCCCAGGAGGGAGTTAGCGATTAGCGATGTTTAGCTTAGCTTAGTTTAACAGAAGTATCTTCACTTTTAACATGACTTCCCGTGGTCGTAGAGGGCTGGTCGACGGCTTAAAATGACCCTGTAGACCTTATCCAGCTATAGTCTTGTGTTTCTACCCCGGGCATAGCCGGTGTTATTCACGGACAAACACTCCTGTTAGAGTGGTTCTAGTACACTGGACATAGGTAACACATAGAGAGGCTTCTCCTCTCTCTCTCCATCCTACACTACACTACACTACGCATCCTATACTACACTACACTACGCTAGCTCGCGGTGTTCGGGTGACAGCCAGGGCGCGTTCGTAAATACGCTCTGGAAATCTGATCAGCACTCACGGAATGCCTCTTGTCCAATCAAATGACTTGGTCCCTTTATGACGTTGAACCCAGTGTGCGCTCCGGGGCTCTCAGAGCGAATTTACGAACGCAGCCTCAAGTTCAATACTCGCGACACACACGGACTGGTCCAGTTTCAGCGCTTGTGGGTGTGTCTAGCGCTGTGAAGGTCTGAAAAGCGGCCTAAATCTTTTTTTTTTTTTTTGGTTGAGAAATCTGAATGGTGGCGGAGGAAATTCCATCGTGGCGGACCGCCACGATGAAATGCATGTAGAGGAAACACTGACCATGTATTTGGGTGCGTCGCAATGGAGTTTGCTTGTCGCATTTGCTTGTCCTGAGATGAACGTAGCACTAATTTCAGGGTGTTTCAGATAACACCTAGTGCTTCAAGATTTTTAGCCGTGTTGACGTTGACGTGACGTGACGTGACGTGACGTGATCCAAGATGGCGCCGTCCATGGCTGCTATGGTGTTACAGTTTGTTGTGTTCTGTCTGTTCTGTGTCTCTGTGTCCTGCCTAACGTCGTACACAAACAACGTACTACTGCACATCGGGGGTTTAACCCCACCGGACATCTTCCCCAAACTACTCACCCGTTCCACGGACATTCTGGATATGCTTGTGAGGGGGACCGCGTTTTTCGCCAGAGCTGTGAGGTGGATCAGGAGGCAGCGAGGTCGGAGAGCCGGCTGCTTGGTTCGCCTACGGCGGAGAGGGACGCGACCACCACTACCGGGCATATTCCTGAGCAACGTGAACTCCCTTTGCAATAAAATGGACTTCCACTCCTCGGCTGTCTTCGCGTTTACGGAGACCCATCTGTCTTCATCTGTCCCTGACGAGGCGGTGGAGCTAGAGGGATTCTCCGCGTTCCGGGCTGACAGAGACTTCGAGGCGGTGAGCAAGTCTAGGTGTGGGGGGTTACTGTTCTTTGTAAACGAGCGCTGGAGTTCCGAGGTGACAGTGCTCCACAAACACTGTTCCACGGCTATAGAATACCTATTCATCCTCTGTCGTCCATTCTATTCCCCCCGCGAGTTCAGCTCATTCCTTCTCGCGTGTGTCTACATTCCACCCGATGCTGACGTCACCGCAGCAGTAGACACACTGGCAGAGCAATTGATGAGTGTGGAACGTAGTTACCCGGACAGTTTTGTTGTTGTTATCGGGGATTTTAACCAGGCTAATCTTAGCCGGGTGCTCCCCAAATACAGGCAGCAAGTCACGTGTCCCACCAGGGGGGTGAACACTCTGGACCATTGCTACTGTACAGCTCGACAAGCCTACCATTCTGTCCCCCGTGCCGCACTGGGCTACAGTGACCACATCCTCATACACCTGATCCCTCGCTACAGGCAGAGGTTAAAACTCTCTAAGCCTGTTGTACGGCGCTTCAGGGTGTGGTCCAGTGAGGCATGTGAGCGACTCTGCGCCTGGTTGGAGAGTGCAGGCTGTGACCAGGACTTGGTGGAGTGGGCGGGGCCAGAGGCTGGTAACAATCTGGATGTATACACAGACACTGTTACATCATTTATCAGCTTTGGCGAGGAGGTGTGTGTCCCCCTCCGCTCCAGGAAGTCTTTCAACAATGACAAGCCCTGGTTTTCATCCCAACTAAGGCGTCTGAGGTCAGAGAAGGAGGTGGCTAGGCGCAGTGGGGACGTGGACCGGGTCAAGCAGGCCAAGTACAGGTTCGCCAAAGCGGTGAAGGAGGCGAAGCATCGCTTTTCGGAGAAGCTGCAGCAACAGCTCTCTGAGGGGGATTCCGCCTCCGTCTGGAAAGGCCTAAAGACCATCACCAACTACAAACCCAAGTCCCCGCTGATGTCCGACAACCTCCCTCTCGCTAACGAGCTGAACGAGTTCTACTGTAGGTTTGAGAAAGAGAGGTTCCCGCCCACCTCCGCCCTCTCCCTCCACCCCCCCCGGCTAAAATCACAACCCCCGTCCCCCACGGGGGCTAATGTCCCTCCTGCTACCCCCACCCTCCCACCCTCCCCCCTCCCCCTGGCCCCGGTGTTTACCCACATCTTCAACGCCTCGCTGGAGCTGTGTCACGTCCCAGCGTGCTTCAAGGCGTCAACCATCATCCCCGTCCCCAAGAAGGCCAAGGTCACAGGCCTCAACGACTACAGACCCGTCGCTCTGACCTCTGTCGTCATGAAGGTCCTGGAGCGCCTTGTCCTGGCCTACCTGAAGCTCATCATGGATCCTGTGCTGGACCCCCTGCAGTTCGCGTACAGAGCCAATAGATCCACGGAGGACGCCGTGAACATGGCTCTGCACTACGCACTAGAACACCTAGACACTGCAGGCAACTACGCCAGGATCCTGTTCGTGGACTTCAGCTCGGCCTTCAACACGATCCTCCCACACATCCTGGAGCACCAGCTATCCCTGCTGCAGGTGCCGGACTCCACCTGCAGGTGGATCACGGACTTCCTGACTGAGAAGGTCTCAGCGGGTGAAGCTGGGGAAGAGCATTTCCAGCTCCAGGTCCACCAGCACGGGCTCCCCGCAGGGCTGCGTCCTGTCTCCAGCACTGTTCTCCCTATACACCAACAGCTGTGTCTCCCGCCACCCCTCGGTCAAGCTCCTGAAGTTTGCAGACGACACCACCCTGGTGGGCCTCATCTCCAGGGGGGACGAATCTGCCTACAGGGGTGAGATCGAGGGGCTGCAGAGCTGGTGCAGTTTTAACAATCTGGAGCTAAACGCTCTAAAAACAGTGGAGATGGTGGTGGACTTCCGTAGGAAAGCAGCCCTGCCCCCTCTAATCACGCTGGGAGGTACCCCGGTGGCCTCCGTGGAGTCATGCCGCTTTCTAGGCATGACCATCTCCCGGGACCTTAAGTGGGAGCGGAACACCGAGGCCCTCACGAAGAAGGCCCAGAAGAGGATGTTCTTCCTCCGGCTGCTGAGGAAATTCAGGCTGCCGAGGTCCATGATGGTCCAGTTTTACACGGCCATCATAGAGTCCATCCTCACCCACTCCATCATCACCTGGTTCCCTGCTGCAACGACCAAGGACAAGGCCAAGTTGCAGCGGGTGATACGTTCAGCAGAGAGGGTGATCGGCTGTCCCTTGCCCTCCCTCAACTCCTTGCATGACACCAGGGCTCTGAGGAGGGCAAGAAAGATCATGGCCGACCCCTTCCACGGCCTCCTCACCCTGCTTCCCTCTGGAAAAAGGTTGCGGCTGCCTAAGGCACTGAAGGCCCGCCACAGGCTCAGTTTCTTCCCCTCAGCCGCCAGGCTGCTAAATGACTCTGGCTTCCCCCTCCCCCCCGCCTCCAAGTCTGCCCAGGACTGAACATGCACTAGACCTTGTATAACTCTGCACTGCACTTTATTTACAGCACTATCCATGCACTGTCTGTCCTGTGTTGTCCTGTTTTTGCCTGTTTTTGCATTTGTATTGTACTTGTTTTGTTCATATATATGTGAAAAAAGCATAAATGCACCTTCTGTAAGGCCAAAGCAAATTCCTATATGTGTCAAGCATAATGGCAATAAACGTTATCTGAATCTGAATCTTTTTTTTTCTGATTTTATCCCTTTTTCACCCAATTTGGTAGCCAATTGAACCCAACCTAGCATCCAATTATCCCCTGCCTATTGCGAAGGATCCGCCGCACGACCCCGTGGCCGGAAGTCCCAGAAGAGGCCGCCAGGCAGACTAGCTGACTGGCTCCTCGAGCCCAGCACCTGTTATTCCGGCACCCCGGGGGCGCTGTTGCGCGACGGATCCTTGTCCGGAAATACTCCTATACCGCCCTCGGGAGCGGCCGCCCAATATGCCGCTCCCCGTGTGTGCCCCAGCCATATCCGGATCTGGCGAGCTGGGATTCGAACCCAGTCCCCGGTGGGCAGCATGCACTGGTGGCCAGTGCTTAGACCGCTACACCACCGCGGGGCACTGAAAAGATATTTTTGAATGGATCCCAAATGTTCAGCTACAACCACCGCCACTTCCTCCTCCAGCAAATTGACATCCTGGAGGTGGAGGGGGATGTGAGCCTTTCCTCTGTGGTTTTCCCTGTCTCTAAAGTCAGCAACGACATCTGAGTAGTCAGGGCAAACTAGACACGTAATCTGTGCTTTTTTGTTTGCTAATGTGAAATTGTAAAGGTCTCTAGGCACAGAGGGAGGTCGACACAGAGGAACGGTGTAACAAGCACGTATTTATTCAATAACACAGTCCAGCCACGTCATCGACGTGCTGGGGAGAGGTTGCGAGAATGGAGTTCTGTCGCTGAATGCTGGTGTGCGCTGCTCTAGCGCGTCACACCCAGCTGATTCCCCTTTCGGGACTTGGCTGTCTGCTCCGCGCTCACTCCGCCCCCTTTCGGGATCGGTTGTCCTCGCTTTGAGCAGACTCTCTCTCTCTCTCTCTCTCCTTCTGTGTGTGGCAGTCACTCTCCGTCTTCTTCACTCTCCCGAGGGAACAAACACACACAGGTTAAATAGACCAGTGGGATAACGAGTCTGATCACTGACACCTGTCCGTAATCAGCTCATTAACCCCCTCCAAACGACAGTCTGGCTCCCTCTGCAGGCCAGAACGCGCCATGCTCCCCACACACCCCCACCGCCAGTTCGAGGCCGGGGACACAACCGGCCGATAGCCTACTCCCCCCCCCCTGCACGGGAGAGGAAGTCGGCCACGACCATCTGCGCCCCCGGCCAATGAACCACCGTGAAGTTGAAGGGTTGCAACGCGAAGTACCACCGGGTGATCCTCGCGTTGGTATCCTTCATGCGGTGGAGCCACTGTAGGGGAGCATGGTCGGAGTAGAGGGTGAACGAGCGCCCCAGCAGGTAGTACCGGAGGGCGCCGACCGCCCACCGAATGGCCAGACACTCCTTCTCCACCGTGCTGTACCTGCCCTCCCGCTCCGACAGCTTTCGGCTCAGGTACAGCACCGGACGGTCGGCTCCCTGCACCTGCTGGGTCAGCACCGCCCCCAGCCCTCTATCCGACGCGTCTGTCTGCAGGGTCCTGGGCCGCGGGGCGGCGGCGATCGCAGTGGTTTTATCCACCTGCGGTCGCACCTCCCCACCGCCCAGGATGTACCCCAGATACCGGATCTCCCCCCGCCCGATCACGCACTTCGCCGGGTTAGCCGCCAGCCCCGCCTGCCTCAGCGACTGTAGTACCGCAGCCTCCCTCTGCATATGCTGCGGCCAGGTGTCCGCATAGATGACAATGTCATCTAAGTACGCCGCAGCATACGCAGAGTGCGGCCGCAGAATACGGTCCATCAGCCGCTGAAACGTGGCCGGGGCCCCAAACAACCCGAACGGAAGCGCTGTGAACTGGAATAAACCCCGCGGGGTAGAGAATGCTGTTTTTTCCCGGGATACCGGCGATAATGGTATCTGCCAGTATCCCTTCGTGCAATCCAATGTTGTGTAATATTTAGCCGTGCCAAGCCGGTCCAGGAGCTCGTCGATCCGGGGCATAGGGTAGGCATCGAACTTTGACACAGCGTTCACCCGTCTATAGTCAACACAGAAACGTACAGACCCATCACGCTTTGCCACCAGCACGATGGGGCTCAAGTGAATTGTCACTGCCAACACAGGAGCAACTGGCAGAGATCAGGGAAGATCGCACATTGAAAATTAAATTTCAGGACATGGATTTGGACAGGTTTTGGGTATCAGTGGAAAACGAGTACCCACTAGCTTCAAGTAGCGCCGTTGCTATTCTTCTACCCTTCTCCACAACGTATTTGTGCGAACTGAGCTTTTCAAGCCTGACGTACATCAAAAACAAGTACAGGGAGCGACTGAGGGCTGTGGACCAGGAGCTCCGTGTCTGCCTCTCATCCATCCCTGCCAGAATAGGACGGTTGTGTGCGTCTTCCCAGGCGCAGGTCTCCCATTGATGGTGAGTCACACTCCCTCCCCTCTCTCTCAATAGCCGTTGTGTGTGTGTGTGTGCGCGCACGCTATATGGGGCCGTCTGAGTGATGCAGTGTCATTTTTGAATAGCTATATTTTAGACTGGGGTGCCTAGAGATTTTATGAACTTTTGAAGGGTGCCGTCCCGTGACTGAAAAAAGGTTGAGAAACGCTGGTCTAGTCCCTCTGTCGTACAGACGTTTTTGACGCTCCTGGGCCTCGAGCAAATGCTCCCGTGACATAACCCCCAGTGAGTGGAGCTTTGCTCGTAGGTCCAGGACGTATTGTATTTCATTTTTACTAGACCCTTCCTCCCAGCTTTCTTTAATCAGGTCTAGGACGCCCCGTGGCTTGCGCCCGTACAGGAGCTCAAAGGGGGAAAACCCTGTGGAAGCCTGGGGTACTTCCCGCACTGCGAACAACAGAGGGTCTAACCACTTATGCCAATTACGACTATCTTCGTGAATGAACTTACGGATCATTGACTTAAGCGTCCGATTGAACTGCTCACACAGCCCGTCGGTGGCCGGGTGATACACGCTCGTTCGGACCGCCTTAATGTCTAACAACCCGTAGAGTTCCCTAAGTGTTCGTGACATAAAGTTAGTGCCTTGGTCGGTGAGGATCTCTTTCGGGATCCCCACCCGGGAGATGACCTGGAATAACGCCTGTGCTACACTCTTTGCAGAGATAGTACGAAGCGCTATTGCCTCGGGGTATCGAGTCGCGTAGTCTATGAGGACTAACACGAACCGATAGCCCTGGGTCGAACCAGGGCACAACGGCGCCCTGGGCACGGCCGGGGGATTGACTAATTGGCACTCTCGGCAGGATGCGCACCACCGCCGCACCTCTGCCCGAATCCCCGGCCAATAAAATCGAGCCATTATCCGATTGAGTGTTTTGTCGTATCCTAAGTGGCCTGCCATAGGGTTATAATGCGCCGCCTGGAATATAGCTTCCCGGCGGCTTCTAGGTACCAACAACTGGGTCACTTCCTCGTCCCTGCGAGTGTCACAACTCACTCTATACAGTCTGTCCCTAATCAATACAAAATACGGGTGGGCGCGCACAGCGTCTGGCCGTACCAGCACACCATCAATACTGATCACCTGGTCGTAGGCGGAGCGTAGAGTGACGTCGCGAGACTGCTCGAGGGGGAAGTCGGCCATGGGAGGGAACGCAGGCGGCGGATCCGCGGGTGCTGGACCCACCGCCTCCTCCGGCTCCTCGGCAGCGTTGGACGCCCTCGCATCAGCGCAGAGCACTGCGCACGCCTCACATGTCCCTGTCGGTCGTGCACGCACCCCCGTAGTTTCCCCTAATACCTGTGGAAACCCAGCCCAATCTAAACCCAAAATTAGAGGGTGCGTGAGGCGCGAGCTAACCACCGCCCGAACACTATGTTTTTTCCCCCCATAACGAATTTCGATGGTGACTAC
The DNA here is from genome assembly GCF_963989245.1 of Nansenia antarctica. Taxonomy (NCBI): domain Eukaryota; kingdom Metazoa; phylum Chordata; class Actinopteri; order Argentiniformes; family Microstomatidae; genus Nansenia; species Nansenia antarctica. The sequence goes on along the minus strand of NC_137689.1, from coordinate 24,725,254 downwards.
CGGATACTCGTGAACATCCCCATGCACACACCTCACCAAAACCCGCGATGCCTCTAACAATGCCCTGGGTCGAACCAGGAGCTGGTGGATCATGGTCTGGAAGCAACCAGAATCCAACAGCGCCTGATGCGTCTCGCGCTGTACCCTTACTGGGATGCGAAACGCCTGTCCCGGGACACGGGGGAGGGGTCGGACCGCCGACGACGCGGACTACCTGGCCCACCTCCATCACGGGGCAGTCCCGACGGAGGTGGCCAGGCTGTCCGCATCGCCAGCATCCCTCCTCTACCGTTCGTGGGGCCGTCTGTGGGGTGGAGGTTGGCCCCCTGTGTGCGTCCCTCCCCCCGGTGGCCAACCCCGTCCTCGGGGCAGGCGTTGGTGGCTCCTGCCGCGGCTCCACCCCAGGCCGTACCCCAGGCCGCGCCTCGCTGGCCCATCGGCGCGGAGCCGGGGTAGGGCGCGGGACCGGGGCTGGGCCCGAGGCTGGAGCCAGCAGTCGGGGCAGGTGGTTGTCGGCGAGGATCACCACGGAGGCGAGGTCGCTGGGTCGATGACACGAGACCCAGGCGGAGGTGCGCGCCGGCAGGCCCTCAATAAAGCGCTCCAGCACCAGCGCCTCCACCACCTCCGCCCCCGACCTCACCTCCGGGTTCAGCCACCGCCGGGCCTGGTCCCGCAGCTGCTGGGCGTACAGGGAGGGGCGGCCGCCCTCCGGGAAGGCCAAGACGCGGAACCGGCGGCGATGTTCCTCTGGGCTGAGCCCCAGCCGGTCCCGGATCGCCTCGGCCACGATGGTGTAGTCGGCTTGGGCGGCCGCCGGGAGCCCGTGCGCCGCGAGCTGGGCTTCCCCGGTGAGGAGGGGCAGCAGCTGGGACGCCCATATCGGCTCCGGCCACCCCGCCGTCCTGGCCAGCCCCTCGAAGGTGGCGAGGAAGGCCTCCGGGGCCGGACCCGGGGACCCCCCGCGGCTGGTTCGGTCCGGTTGAGCAGCTCGCGGAACCTGGCCCGCTCCTCGGCCTGTCCCCGCCTCAGCTCCGTGAAGCTGTTCGTCTGGTCTTGCTGTATACGGGCCAGGTGCGCCACCACCTGGACTAGTGCATCTGTCATCCTCTTGGGTGCGTGTGCCGACCCCCTCGCTGTGCCCCACGTTGGGTGCCAGATGTAAAGGTCTCTAGGCACAGAGGGAGGTCGACACAGAGGAACGGTGTAACAAGCACGTATTTATTCAATAACACAGCCCAGCCACGTCATCGACGTGCTGGGGAGAGGTTGCGAGAATGGAGTTCTGTCACTGAATGCTGGTGTGCGCTGCTCCAGCGCGTCACACCCAGCTGATTCCCCTTTCGGGACTTGGCTGTCTGCTCCACGCTCACTCCGCCCCCTTTCGGGATCGGTTGTCCTCGCTTTGAGCACTCTCTCTCTCTCTCTCTCTCTCTCTCTCTCTCTCTCTCTCTCTCTCTCTCTCTCTCTCTCTCTCTCTCTCTCTCTCTCTCTCTCTCTCTCTCTCTCTCTCTCTCTCTCTCTCTCTCTCTCTCTCTCTCTCTCTCTCTCTCTCTCTCTCTCTCTCTCTCTCTCTCTCTCTCTCTCTCTCTCTCTCTCTCTCTCTCTCTCTCTCTCTCTCTCTCTCTCTCTCTCTCTCTCTCTCTCTCTCTCTCTCTCTCTCTCTCTCTCTCTCTCTCTCTCTCTCTCTCTCTCTCTCTCTCTCTCTCTCTCTCTCTCTCTCTCTCTCTCTCTCTCTCTCCTTCTGTGTGTGGCAGTCACTCTCCGTCTCCTTCACTCTCCCGAGGGAACAAACACACACAGGTTAAATAGACCAGTGGGATAACGAGTCTGATCACTGACACCTGTCCGTAATCAGCTCATTAACCCCCTCCAAACGACAGTCTGGCTCCCTCTGCAGGCCAGAACACGCCATGCTCCCCACAGAAATATTGTGTAAATATGCCATATTCATCTCTGAAATGTCTTTCTTTCTGTAGACTATATACAGTGATGTTTGAAGGTTTGTAAACCATCCAGACATGGTCATTATTTGTGTAAATATTTTTTCAATAACCTTATTAAATATATATCAAACACACATTTGTAAAGCAGACTTTGTAAAGCAGACTTTCCAAAAATATATGCATTATCATTATTAATTCAACAAAAGTGGTTTATCTCACAAAAACAGAAAATGTGACATTTTTTAGTTAGTGGCTCGTTTTGCAGCCATTACTTCAACCAAACGTCTTCTGTAACCACTGACCAGACTCTGTAACCACTGACCAGACTCTCAAATTTGTCTGCTGGATTTCTGCCCACTCCTCCTTCAGAACTCAGCCAGTTGAGGGAGGTTAGAGGCAGTGGTGTAGTCTAGTTTTTTCTAGTGGGTATACTGTGATTTTGCCCTCCCAGTCAGAGCGACACCCGTCCCGTAGCGACACCCCATAAGCACCACCACACTCACTTATGCATACAGTATGCATCTACACCGGTGTTTGCTGCCTTGGGGGTACTTGTACATCAAGCCGCCTCACGCTACAGAAACAGGAGATAGGCTCCTGCCCCCTAAGGGCCGTTAGGCTCGAGAACCGGCTCGAGAACCATCGGTTCTCAAGGCTACTTATGTGGTCTTGACTACATGTCCACTTTCTCACCTGGTTCTTGCGCTCTCTCTCTCTGGTGTGCCGACACCATCCTGCTCTCTCTCCTTCTCTCCCTCTCTATCCTCCTCTCTCCCTCTTTTGCTGTCAACCAAAAGGCAAACATAACAACCAGAGTATTTATAATTTAATAAGAGGTATACATTGAATTCATATAAAATCATAACATCATTCTAATTGAATATTGGGTTGCTGTGGGCAATGCAGTCAGATACTGTCTTTACTTACTCTCTCACCTGTAAGAAAATCGTATGTCCAACTACAAAAACTTTCCAATGAGTGAGGGTTTGTTCCAATGCTTCAATCCACTGTCCATGTACTGTAAATATGCCATTATGGTATTACCATAAAGCCCAATTCTAGCAGAATAAGAAAGATTGTATATCTACTTTAAGTAAAATAATAAAGTGCATCCAGTTAGCTCTTTAGCTGGCATGTGTGCAAGCAGACTAGCTCATCTAATCACCTCTGAGCTAGCTAGCTTGCTAGTTCTTTGACACTATTTACACTATGGAACTATAGTCAGACACTTTCTAGTCACGATAATAACGACTAATTTTAACCAACTTTCTTACTTTGAACGACTGGTTATGAAATACTGAGACTAGCATTCTGAACGACTGGTTATGAAATACTGAGACTAGCATTCTGAACGACTGGTTATGAAATACTGAGACTAGCCTTCTGAACGACTGGTTATGAAATACTGAGACTAGCCTTCTGAACGACTGGTTATGAAATACTGAGACTAGCCTTCTGAACGACTGCTTATGAAATACTGAGACTAGCTTTCTGAACGACTGGTTATGAAATACTGAGACTAGCCTTCTGAACGACTGGTTATGAAATACTGAGACTAGCCTTCTGAACGACTGGTTATGAAATACTGAGACTAGCCTTCTGAACGACTGGTTATGAAATACTGAGACTAGCATTCTGAACGACTGGTTATGAAATACTGAGACTAGCATTCTGAACGACTGGTTATGAAATACTGAGACTAGCATTCTGAACGACTGGTTATGAAATACTGAGACTAGCATTCTGAACGACTGGTTATGAAATACTGAGACTAGCATTCTGAACGACTGGTTATGAAATACTGAGACTAGCATTCTGAACGACTGGTTATGAAATACTGAGACTAGCCTTCTGAACGACTGCTTATGAAATACTGAGAGCATTCTGAACGACTGGTTATGAAATACTGAGACTAGCATTCTGAAAGACTGGTTATGAAATACTGAGACTAGCATTCTGAACGACTGCTTATGAAATACTGAGACTAGCATTCTGAACGACTGCTTATGAAATACTGAGACTGGCATTCTGAACGACTGGTTATGCGATAACAAACATGTCAGACTGGTTATGCGATAACAAACATGTCAGACTGGTTATGTGATAACAAACATGTCAGAAAGTTCGAAGTCAAGTGCTTCGTAACACAGACGGGGTGAATTTTATGAATGAAAGTGAAAGTTCTGTCACAAAACGCTGTTACGTATCCTCGCACATTTTTAAGTGGGTATACGCAAATCCTTGGCCTTTCCTAGTGGGTATACGGCGTAGTCCTGCGTATCACCTAGACTACACCACTGTTTAGAGCAGTGGTCACCAACCTTTTTAAGCCCAAGATCCCTGACCTCGGCCTTGGTGAAGGCAAGATCTACCTATTGAAGCGTTGAGAGAAAAAGACAGCCAAGATAGTACTTTAAACTTAATGACCTTTATTTGCCTGTATTTTAATTAGATGCAATGCATTGGTCCAACATTAAAATTGATGCAACAAAAAAAAAAAAGACTGTATCAAGCATATCAGGCAGCTGTCTTGCTTTAAGAATTGTACATAACTGAAATTCAATTCAAAGTTTGATTATGTCATTTCATTACAACACAAAAAAATAAAGGCATGGAATGATGGAATGGAGGAATGTATGATAAAATCATTTTGTTCATAGTAACGTTAGCTGACATTCTTGACATTTTGACACTTGACTGACTTAATTATTATTCTTACTTATTAACATTGACAAACATATTTACAATTAGCATTTTATAAAGTAGAACTGTAATGTGTACTTGTGTCTCAGTCAGTGCTAAGTGCAGTCATCTTATGCAGCATTACTTTTCACATCGAAACAGTCATGTTACTCACTCAAGTCAGTGTGATGGTTGTGACTGGATACTGTCTACAAGTGCTTTGTAGTTTGGCTCATAGCTACTGACTGCCAGTCTGAGACAGTCTGTGAGGTGTCTGTCAGTAAGGCGGCTCCTGTACTTTGATTTGATTATTTTCATCTGTGAAAATTACATTTCACAGAGATATGTGGATCCAAAGTAGGCACTCACTCTTAGTGCACATGCAGTGAGAAGAGGAAACTTCTCTCTGCTGACAAGTCCCCAAAAGTCACTGTCCCTTGACCTGGCTTTCAGCTCTATGTCATTTTGTAAATCAACCATCTCCATGTCAACTCCACTTGGCAAAGTAAATACTTGCTGGAATTTGGCTGCTACCTGCTCTATATCAATGGGCACAAATGGGTTTGAGACAAATGCAGCAATATCTCCCATGACATCTAACTCACCAAAACGCCGATTGACCTCTGTTGCCAGTTTGTCCAGGGGAGCACAGTACTGCTCAGGGTGAAAAGCATCATTGTCTTCCAAGGCCTGTGCCATTTTCTCCAGGTTGGGAAAGTGTGTCAGCCTCCCATTCTTTAGGTGTGTGTGGTCCAAACACCGAGCTTGGCCTTGAACCCATTTACTGTGCTTATCATGTGGGGAAGGTGTCGGTCTTTTCCCTGCAGCTCGTAGTTGAGTGCGTTCAGTTTTGCGGTTATGTCTGTCAGGAACCCCAGGTCCAGTAGCCACGCATCGTCTGCCAGTTCCTTGTGCTCCTCGTTCCTTGTAAGTAAGTAGGCCTAAGTAAGTAAAGCTTTATTTATATAGCACCTTTCATACAAGAAATGCAGCTCAAAGTGCTTTACAACAGGAATAAGAACATAAAGTGAATAAAAACATATATAAAAACATATACATGCATAGAATGAATATAAAAGCAGGGGGAAACAGTAAAAAGAAAAGGTAAAGATCTGACTTTCCACACCAATTTAAGTCCTTTGCTTATGAAAATATTTACTACCACTTGCATTGTCGACAGGAACGTCTTGATCTCGGGCAGCAAGTCGACAAATCGCTGCAGCACTTTGCCGCGACTCAACCACCGCACATCAGCATGGAGAAGCAGGTCTCCGTAAGCAGCGTCGAGCTCGTCCAATAACGCTTTGAATAAGCGGTGCTGAAGCGCTTTCGCTCGAATCGAGTTGACTAGTTTCACCACCAGTGTCATTACATGGGAAAAGTCCAACACCTTACCAGCCAAGGCCTGCTGATGGATCACACAGTGATAATTGACGAAGGAGGGAAAATCAGGGTCATTACGACACAGTCCAATAAATCCATTGCGCATTGCTGGGGCCCCGTCAGTAGTAATCGCCACTAGTTTATGAATGGGTATGTCATTTTCACCGACATATTTTTTTAACTCATTGTAAATATCCACACCCCTCGTTTTCTCCTTTAAGTGCAAAAGAGTGAAGAAATCCACCTTTGTTGTAGAATCCTGGAAAACCATTTTGACAAATGTTTTTTTTGCGAGTCACGTAGCAGTACTATTCTCTTATCTGATTGGTCACTTTCATGCAGCATTTGCGACACAACAGTTTGCTAGAGAGAGAGAGAGAGAGAGAGAGAGAGAGAGAGAGAGGCGCGTGCAAAACATAGGCTCTTTGTGTATTTATAAAAAATAAAAATAAAAAATAAAAATAAAAAATATATTAGCAATCAAAGATCTACAGGAAAAGTCTCAAAGATCTACCAGTCGATCGCGATCGACGGGTTGGTGACCACTAGTTTAGAGGGACATCTGACATGTACCGCCCGCTTCAGGTCTACCAACAACATTTCTATTGGACTGAGGTCCTTTGACTTTGACGAGGCCAATCCAGAGTACGAATCCTCTTTCTTTGAAGCCGTTCCTTCCTTGGTAGTTTTGCTGGTATGCTTTGGGTCGTTGTCTTGTTGCAGAACCCATTTTTGGCCTAGCTTCAACTCCCTGACTGATGGCAAGAGATTCTGATCAATAATTTGTTGATAGGCATGAGAATTCATGTTTCCCTGTGTTCATATTATGGAGTCGTCCAGGGCCGGAGGCAGAAAGCTGCCCCAGATCTCCACATTTCCACCACCATGCTTCACTGTTGGGAGGAGGTTCTTCTCTTGGTATGCAGTGTTGGCTTTTCTCCAAACATGGCGGTTTTGATTGTGACCAAATAATTCTATAGTCTATAACACAACAAAATGTGGAAAAAGTGAAGGGGTGTGTTGACTTTCTATAGCCACTGTATATGTTATTTTATTTATTTAGTGTGTGTCTGTGTTGAGTGTGTGTGTGTGTGTGTGTGTGTGTGTGTGTGTGTGTGTGTGTGTGTGTGTGTGTGTGTATGTTCATCTGTGGGAGGGGGGCACATAAGAAATCTTGTTTAGGGCCACACAAGTCCTATGGCCGGCCCTGATCGTCGCACTGGAAGTTGGTTTATAGTGCAGGGCACCAGTTGGACACCATTTGGACGCATAGAGCGCTCCTTTAACAGATGTCGCCACCCCCCACCCCGCCAATGTTGCAAATTTTTAATTACGCCATAGGGCCCCTCATTTTGAAAGTTGGTTAACATGTCACAGTAAATATGTAACTTTGCAGCTGAAATCCTTACGTAAGACCAAAAAACTCGATTACAGCTTCATTCCAACCCCCGCCTCCCAGACACACGCACGCACACACCCAAATAGGCTACAAATTCTTACCCTCGGACGACCCTCTTTTGGATGACAAATATTTCTCGCACTAATTTTCTCAGCTAACAGTAACATTACTGTCTGTTCTGTGAAGAGAATAGCTACTCCATCTACTGATAATCTGACAAATTGGAAACACATTGCAATATAGCCTTCATCACGAACGATCATCAGGTCATTGCAGTGTAGAAGAAAAGGAGGAACGGAATCGGTTAATGTAAACGTAAGCCTATCACTATTGGCAACAGGTGTTAGGGTATCCTTTACCTGCCTGGAGAGCATTACCGCGAAGAGGAACTACGCACTGCGGCTTCCCCGGGAGTGACCGCAAGGACCTGGGGGAATAAAACGGAGTCCATCGCTGAGGTACGGTAATTAGACAATACCGGATAAAGGATTTGAAATCATTCGTTCTAGTCAATACTGTGCATTCATTCTGATAGCGATATATCACAGAGCTCTCGAGCTCTATCTGGTCCACTCCAAACACTGTCATATCAGGCTCGTCGCCTGAATAGCTGGGTCTGTTTTGTTGGGATGTATGCGTATGTTTCGTCAGTGTTGTTTTTCAGGCTAGTTGATAAGATAACATAACATTATAGTCCCAGAGGAAATATCCGCGCCTGTAAACTAAAAGCGTTATGCTGCCGGGAAGGCTGCCAGTTTTCTACCGAGAGCTGATATAATATTCAGCATAACCATTTTCACAATAGAAATGTGTAAGATAACGGTAAAAAAAAAAAAAAAAAATACGCGCGTGAGGACGAAAATAGTAGCATATTAAATGTTTTGTTTTGAGTAATCCTGTGGAGTTTTCAAGTCTCACTGTTTACATAAATGTGTCATTGATGATTTGGCGGTAAGATCAAAGAGGATGTTTACAACGAGATGATCAAGACCTGGACACACAGAAGTCAGTGTCCCTTGAGGACAGAGTGAATAGACTCACAACCCTGATTGCATCAGTCATCCTGCCCTCCCGAACGAAGGCATTGTGACAATAATTGTCTTATCATGAGACTTTCACCTACTGCAATCACACCCATAGAAGTCTATGATGTGGTCAGGGTGAGGCTTGAATATCCTTGCCTATCCTCCTTCATTACCTCTATATTTAACACCACTCTCCTCTCCTTCCTCACAGGCCCTGACCGTCCTGGCTGCTCCCCTCCTCTCTGTTTGGGTGAGATGTTGTGGCATGCGTAAGGTGTGTGAGGTGGATGTAAGGTGGATGTACGCGTGTTAGCCATGGCCCCCTCCCCGACCACTCTGTCCAAGCTGAAGCTGGGGAAGCTGCGGGTGGTCCGTCGGAGGCTGCTCCAGCGCTACGAGCACCAGCCCTTTGTGTCCTGTCTGGCTGGTCTGTATGGCTGCCAGTGGAGACGCTACCAGAGGACCCGCACCCAGCCTGGAGAGTGCTGCTGCAACAAGGTTAGAGGCACTCAGACACACACTTATTCTCACACAGACACACACACACACACACACACACACACACACACACACACACACACAATAATGTATAATTTATTTTTGTCTGTCTATTGCACACACACACACACACACACACACACACACACACACACACACATATACACACACACACACACACACACACACAGACACACACACACGGTCTCTCTTTCTCTCTCTTTTTTTGTGTGCCTTTTCTGATGTCTTACGTCATCAGTCATGGTTTAACCATATAAGGAGCTTTTCCTCTGCATTCCTCTCTCTCCTTAGTCTCCTTAGTCCAAAGTTCATTCCTTCAGCTGCTGCTGTAATGTTGTTGGGCAATAATACAGTCGTGTGTGTGTGTGTGTGTGTGTGTGTGTGTGTGTGTGTGTGTGTGTCTGTGTGTGTGTGTGTGTATGTGTGTGTGTCTGTCTGTATTTTCTCTCCCCTGCAGTTCGAGTGTGCCAGCTTTGTTCTCCTCATTGTGACGTTTTGCCTCACATTGGTGTTTCTCTACTTCTGGAGTGAAGCTCAGAATGACTACAATGATTTTGACTGGTAGGTATGGTAGGACAGGTTCACACACTGTAGTACCAGTATAGTAAGTATGGTAGGACAGGTTCACACACTGTAGTACCAGTATAGTAAGTATGGTAGGACACACTCACACATTGTAGTACCAGTATAGTAAGTATGGTAGGACACGCTCACACACTGTAGTACCAGTATTTGGTTGTTAAGTCGTGACGTGTTTCCGGGTCCAAAGTTGGCTGAGGTGCTGTCTTCGAAATGCATCAGTAATAATAATAATTAATTATATTTATATAGCGCTTTTCCGAGGCTCAAAGACGCTGACAAATATGGGAAAAACGGGAAAGTGCCTTGTTGTATGAATGAATGAATGAATGAATGAATGGTCTTTATTGTCATTGATATAGTACAGGTACCAAACAACGACATTTGGGAGGGGTGGCTCCCCTGGTGCTAGGAAAGAAAAAAAAGAAAAAAACAAGAAGGGAAAGGAGCTGGTTTACATAAATAAAGGTTATGTACACTATCCACTATACTATACTATACAAATAAAACACTGTGCTGTACTCTATGCTATGCTATACCTATTCTAACATTTCCTATTCTCTGAACCTTATGTACCCTAGGGTTGTCATATTGCACATAGTGTTATTGCACATTCATTTAAAGTGTCGCAGTTTGCAGGCTTGAAATGTACACATTTGTGCCTCAGCACTACACCTGATTTCAATCCAGCAGCTGCCATCAATCCGTCCAGACTGTCCAGGGCCCAGAACCTAGGTCTTTGCTGTGTTCAGGGCCTGAATGGCCCTGGGGTAGAAGCTGAGCTTCAGTCTGTTTGTCCTTGCGAACATGGTCCTGAACCGCCTGTTCGAGGGCAGCCGAGCAAAGTGTTCGTACCCAGGGTGGGATGGGTCTCTGGAGATCTTGGAGGCCTTCCTGAGGCAGCGTGTGTTGTACAGCTCTTCCAGAGAGGGGAGGGGGGCGCCGGTGATCTTCTGGGCCGATTTCACGACTCTCTGTAGCGCATTCCTCTCTGCGGCTGTGCAGCTGGAGAACCAGTTGCAGATGCAGTAGGTGAGGATGCTCTCCACTGCGCAGCGGTAGAAGGCCACCAGCATCTCCTGTCCGATGTGGTCTTTCCTGAGGACTCTCAGGAAGAAGAGCCGCTGTTGTGCCTTCTTGATGATGGCTGCTGTGTTGTTCTTCCAGGACAGGTCATCCTGTATGTGCACCCCCAGGAATCGGAGGGTTGAGACTCTCTCCACGCTCCCTCCGTCGATGAGCAGGGGCTGGACCTCAGATTTTTTCCTCCTGAAGTCCACGATGATTTCCTGGGTCTTTGACTGGTTCAGCAGCAGGTTGTTAACCTTGCACAGCTTGCTCAGCTGCTCTACCTCATCCCTGTACGCCGCCTCGTCCCCCCCCGAGATGCAGCCCACCACGGTGGTGTCGTCTGCAAACTTTACGATGGAGTTGCTGGGGTGGACGGGGGTGAAGTCGTAGGTGTAGAGGTTGTAGAGGATGGGGCTTAGCACGCAGCCCTGGGGGGACCCAGTGCTGAGTCTGAGGGCTGTGGAGGTGTGGGAGCCCACCCGCACCCTCTGGGGGCGATCGGACAGGAAGTCCTTGATCCATGCACATATAGAGTGTGATAGTCCCAGGTCTAGTAGTTTGGTCACTAGCCTGTCTGGAAGGATGGTGTTGAAGGCAGAGCTGAAGTCCACAAAGAGCAGTCTCGCGTAGCTGTTTCCCCTCTCCAGGTGGGATAGAGTGGAGTGGAGAGTCGTCGCGATGGCGTCCTCTGTGGACCTGTGGGCTCTGTAGGCGAACTGGTATGGATCCAGGTTGGGCGGGAGGCGTGTGACTATGTGGGCCCGGACTAGTTTCTCGAAGCACTTCATGATGATTGGTGTGAGTGCCACCGGGCGGTAGTCGTTTAGGCAGCTCACCGTGCTTTTCTTCGGGACTGGGATGATAGTTGAGGTTTTCAGGTAGGGTTGGATGGTGGCCTGGGACAGGGACTGGTTGAAGATGTTGGTGAAAACCCCGGCCAGCTGGTCGGCGCAGTCCCTCAGCACCCGTCCCAGGACGCCATCCGGCCCTGAGGCTTTCCTGGGGTCCACCGCCTTCAGCACGTGTCTCACTTCATGCTCTGTGAGGGTGAGGCTGCTGAGAGCTGGAGAGAGTGGTGTTTGTGTTGTGGCTACCTCCGTTCGCCCCTCGTCGAACCGGGCGTAGAAGGAGTTCAGCTTTTCCGCCAGCAGGGGGTCGTCCTCCGCGGCTGTGAGCCTGTTGGTTCTGAAGTTTGTCATGTGCTGAACCCCCTGCCACACCCGCCTGGAGTCGTTGCTCAGGAAGCATTCCTCAATCTTCTCTCTGTGGTCTGCCTTAGCCTCCCGGATGCCGCGCTTTAGGTTGGCCCTGGTGGTGCTGTACAGCAGTGTGCCCTTCCCTGCGAAGGCGTTGTCCCTCTCCTTGATCAGTTTTTGGACCTTCCCAGTCATCCATGGCTTCGTGTTGGGGTAGACCCGGACCCGTTTGTCCACGGTGGCTGAGTTGGTGCAGTTCACTATGTGGTTCAGAACCGACGACGTGAACTGTTCCAGGTCCTCATGCTCATATTCCTGCCATGAGGTGTCATTCAGGCAGATCTGCAGTGGAGCGGACCCTGCTGGCCAGGTTCTGACAGTGGTGATGGGAGCACTTTTCCTCATGGGAGTGTAGGCTGGGATCAGAAGGATTGACACATGGTCAGACATGCCTAGATGAATAGATCCGAGTCTAAAAAAACGATTGAACTGTCATTCTACCGCTGTAGTACACTGGTACTCTGGTGCAGGGAATTTCTGGTTTGGACCCGGAAATTGCTAAACATCACGTTTGACGTCAGACTTAACAACCGAATAGTAAGTATGGTAGGACACACTCACATACTGTAGTAACCAGTATAGTAAGTATGCACAAGCATGCAAATAAGCTGATGTAAATTAAGCGTAAACACAAATGCACGCACACACACATATAGACACACACACACACACATACACACACACACACACACACACATACACACACACACATACACACACACACACACACACACACACACACACATATAGACACACACACATATAGACACACACACCCACATATACACGCACACACACACACACACACACACACACACACATACATACACACGCACACATACACACGCACGCGCACACACACACATACACACGCACACGCACACACACACGCACACACACACACACACACACACACACACACACACACACACAAGGTCAAACCACAGCTCTGTAGCTGTAATGCAGCAACAGCAGCAGCAGCAGCAGCATTGGCAGCAGCAGGATTATCCTATTGAAATTCAGTGTTGTTCCTGTCAAGAGGATCTGCTCTTCTGCATAACATTACAGTGTCTCACGAGTGAGTCCTGCAGCCTCTGCTGCTTTCTATGTATGACTTGCTCTCTCTCTCTCTCTCTCTCTCTCTCTCTCTCTCTCTCTCTCTCTCTCTCTCTCTCTCTCTCTCTCTCTCCCCCTTTATTCTCTCTTCTTCCCTCCAGGTTTAACTTTGGGAATCTCGGCTTCTGGTTTCCCTGGTCTGTTGTGTTGCTGGTCATCGCTGCAGCCTTCTTCTCCTATGTCACTGTGTTGCTGGTGAGGTTTAGGGTTGGGGACGTCAAGCTATGGCTTCACTAAGGGGGGGTTGGGAGGGCTGACACACATCTACAACAGATCAATTCAAGTGACCCCAAGGGGGGGGGGGCGGTACTCCAGTGATGTTTCTCCTATAGTGAAAAGGGGGGTTATCCCAAATGTTTACAGTCTTGCATCAGTCAACAATATCTTGTGATCATCAGATACTGTAACTTATGTTGTAAATGTTAAAGGACAGATGATTCACTTACTTAGACAAATGTATTTGTTGTAAGTCGCTTTGGATAAAGGCGTCTGCTAAATGCCAACAATGTAAATGTAAATGTAAATGCAAGCGTGAGGATGGATAAAGACAGTAACTTTTTTTTGTGGGTCAATGCTGAAGTGGCTCTTCAAGTTCATTGCCTCTCAGTGAGTTTATTTTGGTTGATGTAACATAAGCTCTCTGGTGATTGTGATACAAGGTGTCTTTGTCCTGCAGCTGCTGGCTGTGTGTTTGCTGTCTGAGGGTCAGAAGCTGTACTTACATTGGGGTCACAAGGTAATGTGCACACACCCTACCACCACAGGGGAAGCTGGTGGAGGTAGAAATCGGAGGACGGGCTAATTGTAATGCTTGGAATGGAATAGGGAATGGTATCGAACACGTGATTGATACCATTCCTCATTCCATTCCATGCAATACAATGAGCCCGTCCTCTGATATCTACCTCCACCAGCCTCCATTGCCTCCACTGCTATGCCACTATTCTCCCATTCCTTATTAGATTAGATTAGATTAGATTCAACGTTATTGTCATTGCAGAGTACAACTACCAGACAACGAAATGCAGTTTAGCATCTAACCAGAAGTGAAACATAGTGAAACATAATAGTGATAATTGATAGGTACAGTATGGCAACTATGGTAGTCAGAGGTATATACAGGAGAGTAAGAGAGTAAGTAAGATAAATAATATATGTACAGTTAAGGTAGCTGTGTACAGTATGGTGTATAGCCTACAGATGTATAAATTAGAGGCTATATAAAAAAGAGGTATGTATAAATGTGCAAAGGTAGTTTCTGAAAACAGCAGTAGTGCAAAGGTTACATTGTTTGGTTTATGTGGACAAGATGACACTCAGGCTGACTGACTGATGATGTTGAAGCATGTGATGGTTGCGTGCTATCCTCACTGTATCCTCACTCTTTGGACTGGTACTCTAACAGATGATATATTATATTATACTATTATACTATTATACTATTATACTATTATACTATTATACTATTATACTATATATATATATACACATACATATATATATAAACAGATTACATGTTATATTATATATAAACAGATTATATATTATATATTAACAGATATAGTTAGATAGATACTGCTATCCTCACTGTATCCTCACTCTTTTGACTGGTACTGTAACAGATGATATATTATATTATACTATCTATATATATACATATATAAATAAACAGATTACATATTATATTATATATATATTAACAGATTATATATTATGTATATATTAACAGATTGGGATCTTGGTGACTCTGGCCTTCTCCATCGTGGCCACAGCTGTGCTGTCAGACCTATGGAGCAAAGAGTGGACCACTCTCCTTCTCTCTTTCCAGGTGTGTCTGTCTGTCTGTCTGTCTATCTATGAATCCCTATATCTCTAGCCTCTCCCTCTCCTTCTCCTCTCTTATCTACTGGTGTTTGTTTTTTGAACAGGTGACGGCACCATATTTACACGTGGGTGGCGTCCTGATCATGACTCTTCTGTCTTGGCCTATAGCCTTGCATTTCTTCCGCATGAACAGGAAAGGTGAGGCTTGTGACTGGAGCCGGCTTTGTTTGACAAGTACATAAGCACAACATAAGTACACAGTGGTGAATAGGACAAGACAGAATCATTTCCATGTCATCACTACCGTAGTTTGGTTTGATTTGGACAAGTTCCAGTAGTATGTTTGGTTGATACCAGAAGATTCCCCAAGCTTCCCCAAGATCCTGTTTGACTTTTGGAACTCAGGTGTGACCCAGAAAGGGATAGCCAAATCAATAGCATTGTATTTTATATTCATAATTCGGTGTATGTGTGTGTGTGTGTGTGTGTGTGTGCGCGTTTGCGTGTGTGTGTGTTCGTGTGTGTCTGTGTCTGTGTCTATGTCTGTGTCTGTGTGTGTGTGTGTGTGTGTGTGTGTGTGTGTGCGTGTGCGCGCACGAGCGTGTTGCAGTTGGAAGGGCACTCATCATGGGGCTGTACCTAGCTGTCCTGTGTGCCCTCTACCTGGTGCCTCTGGGAATGTACTCCCCCTGCATCAAAGAGGAGGGCACCCTGGGCCCAGCGCCAGCCCTCATCGGCCACAGGGGGGCGCCCATGGTGAGGATTACCTGGGCATCACTTGCTTAAAGGGATAGTTCACCCAAAGATCATACTTTTTCCATTTCTATCCATATTAACCAATTGTCATCTATGTCATCTATTAACCAACCAATTCTCATCGATCATACTAAACCGGTCGGAGAAACTAACGTTTAACACTGTCTGTTAAGTTGATTAATAACCAATGGAGGCTGAGGCTTAATCAATCATTTAGAGTGTTTATTTAAATCTTGCAAGAGGGGTCTCTTTACAGTCTACATAGGGTTTCAAAGTCCAAAGCCCACCTCTCTATGTGGTTGGTTCATCTTATAGTTTCAACATTCAGTTCTTGCACAACATCACGTGGGTACAGATGAATCCTATCTGAGTGAGGTCACACTGGTCTTGGAAGGAAGGGAGTAAGAGACAGTTATTTTTCCTTATCAGACACCTACAACTTTAATCACATACCATCCTTGCTATACAGTCTCAAGTGAACATAATATCATGATTATTGCATTAAAGACATTTTTCTCACACTGTCTGACTGGACACTAGCTGTTTTCCTACTAGGTACAGTGCGTATGTAATGGGACAGTGAAGCATTTTTCTTCTTCTTCCGGCTCTACACTCCAAATGTTTGGATTTGAAATCAAACAACTCATAGTAATTGTTTGATTTAAAATCCAAACATTTTGAGCATAAAGCCAAAAAAAGAAAAGATGCTTCAGAGTCCTCCCTGTAATTGATTACCTGTTTTGATAGCGCCTGTGTGTTTGTGTGTGTGTGTGTGTGTGTGTGTGTGTGTGTGTGTGTACTTGTGTATGTGTGTGTGTGTGTGTGTGTGTGCGTGTGTGCGTGTGTTAACCCTCAGCTTGCACCAGAGAACACCCTCATGTCCTTTGAGAAGGCCGTGGAGGTCGGAGGTGAGGGTCTCGAGACTGACGTCACCATCAGGTTAGTTCTGCCTGGCGTTCGTCCTCACCAGCTTCATGTCCCAGTCATCATCCCAACATTGCAGGGCTGGTCGTTTCATCAATGAATCATCAGACCCTCAAAATCAAAACAAAACCAAATCAAATTGTATTTGTATGTCACGTTCATCAAATACAGCTGTAAGTGACACAGTGAAATGCTTTGGGATTTCCTTCCTTTCCTTGCTCAACAACAAGTCAACAATACAATATAATATAGTAGTAGTACTCTACCCTTTAGTACTGGTTACTGTTAATGAGCAGATTTAATTGGTTCTTAATTAGTGCCGTCAATAAGTATTGGTTGAACTGATGAATAACGTCCCCAACCACCTGTGTGACAGAGAGTGTTCACGACGGCTAACTGACAGGGCTGTGTCCTCTTGTTTCCATAGCTACGACGGGGTGCCCTACCTGATGCACGACCGCACCCTGAGGCGGACCACCGACGTCCAGGACGTGTTCCCCAACCGGACGGATACTCCGGCAGCCATGTTCACCTGGGCGGAGCTGGAGATGCTCAACGCCGGCGCTTGGTTCCTCTCAGTGAGTGACTGTACAGTACCTCAGGCAGCCACAGGGTGTCCTGCAGAGTTCCACTCCAACCAACAGCTATTACGCTCTAAGGCCTGGACTACACGTACATGGATATTTTTTTAAGCAGATATTTTCATCCTCGTTTAAAAAAAAAAACTCTGTCCACACCACAAAAATATCTCTGTCCATACGAAGAGCCAAAACTGAACACGATCTGTCAAATACCGTAGAAGAACGTTATGGGCATGCGCAGTCAATCGTAATCAAACGGCGGCAGTGACTCAAAACGTAAACAGACCAACTCTTTGAAACAGACAGAAAAGAAAAGTACAAAACAGACAGAAAAGCAAGTTATGGCGACCAAGAAGAAAGCTAAAAATTATTATTTTGTGTGGACCGACATTGAAGTTGAGCCATTGTTGCTGTTGACAACCATTTTGCTTCAATGCGCATGTGTGAACAGCTCGACACTTGACTCTTGATCAGGGTTGCCAGATGGTGGGGGTTACCGCCGAATGGGCTACTTGATTTAGAGGTTATAGACTGGTTAGGCTGTAAATTGTCAATCCCCATCTGGCACCCCTGCTCTTGACGTCATTGCATCAACACCAGCTCCGTTAAACATAACCACACTGATCCACTCAATCGGATATTTTTTTATTTTGTCACTTTTTTATCCGTTTAGTAAAATCTCCGTTTATGTGAGTGAAAATGCCGTGTTCGTATGGTTGAGAGGCCCAATTGTACAAAAAAATGTGCGTTTAAAAAAAGATCCATATACGTGTAGTCCAGGCCTAACAGTCATTATGTGACACGGACTGGTGAAAGGGGTAAACAAGTCGGCAGCCAGTTTAATGTTCCGATTTTTATTTAGAAAAATGTAAATACATTTCAGTGAATAAAAATTAACGACACACTCGCTAGTCAACTAACACAGCTTGTTTTGTGATTCTGGTAAAAATGTATAGTAGTGTTATAGTTAACTAGCTAGCAGTGGGGATTACTCACCGAATCCATTGCTAGTATTTTGGCTTGTGTTGTGATTTTCAACAACCTTGAAATGTATTTCCGTGATTCAAAATAAAAGGCATTTTGATTGGTTGCCGACGTGCTACCCCTTTCCCCAGACCGTGTTACATAATCTATGACCCACACCGTTAAACCAGTTCGTATACAGACAAGCTTGCACACAAGTCTATGTACTTGCAGTTGTGTGCAAGCTTGTCTGTATAGGAACTGGTTTAACAGTGTGGGTGACCAATAAGGGTGGAATAAACTAAACTAAATGGCAGTTGTTTGTTTTTGAGAAGAAGTTAATAGTATTACTTTGGAACTGGAAACCATAGCAGCATACCCTTGTCAACGTTAGATAAAGAAGGTAATGACAGGTCCATATCCCCAGTGGAACTATGCCATGAATTACATATTGGCTGTCCCTCTTCCCCTGGTCTGCCCCGCCTCCCCCCCCCCCACTCACACACACACACACTTCTCAGCGTGACCCATTTGGCACGGCCTGGTCCCTGGGCGTGGAGGAGCGGGCACGGGCACAGAACCAGTCCGTGTGCACCCTCAGAAACTTCCTGGACCTGGCAGCCCAGACGGGCAAACTGGTGATCTTTGACCTGTACAGGCCCCCCCGGGGCCACCCCTACAGGGACACCTGGATCACACGCACCCTGGAGGTCCTGAATGAGTCCTCCATCCACTCCAACCAGGTGAGGAGGGAAGCTTGGAGGGCATTTTCATTCTGATGACGTATATATTATTGTTATGTCTGTCAGCTATCAACCGACGATCAAGGCAAATGACTTTATCCTGGAAGGCTGACGCTGAACCAGTGCTTATCATGCACAGGAATTTAATTAGATTTATGGTTGAAGGTTTGAGGTTGGAGTCAATGTTAAGCAGTCTAAGGATAATGTGTGTGTGTGTGTGTGTGTGTGTGTGTGTGTGTGTGTGTGTGTGTGTGTGACAGGTACTGTGGCTGCCTCCAGACTTTCGGGCAATGGTCCAGGAGGAGGACCCTGCTCTCCAGCAGACGTCAGGAAGCCTGCTCCCTCTGGAGGAGCTGCAGCACAACCACATTGTCCATCTCAACCTGCACTACAGCTCCATGTCCACAGAGCTCATCAGGTCTGTGTGTGTGTGTGTGTGTGTGTGTGTGTGTGTGTGTGTGTTTATTTGGGCTATATTTTAATGTCTTAAAAAACAGTCTTAGCGCGAACACAGGCACTACCACTCCTGAGACTACATCCCCCTGTACAGTTTCTCTACTGTCGGATAGGGGTAGGACAGGATAAGCTTAGGCTTCATCATACTCCCTTTCGAACATTGATAGGCCTGTTCTCTTCATATTAGTTATTTGTTCTTTTATTATTTTAAATCATGTTCGAAATAAAAGATTCATTCATTCATTAATATAAACATTTTTTTTAAATGTTCTTCCTTCTTCTAACATAAGACTGCCAATGGCCCCTGGCCCGAGCATAGATGACTTTTTCCTGCTATGACTGGTGGATAGATGATTCACTTACTTAGTTAAATGTATTTGTTGTAAGTCACTTTGGATAAAGGCTAAATGGCAAAAATGTAAATGTGATGTAAATGTTGATGAGGCACTGTTGGTGTGGCACAGGGGGTGTCTGAAATATTAGTGCTGTTTTCAAGGCCAGATTATTCGGCGCACATAATTGCATATATGCCTGTGTTTGGATTGCGTCCGTTTTGCACCAGCTGAAAATAGTGTGTGTGTGTGTGTGTGTGTGTGTGTGTGTGTGTGTGTGTGTGTGTGAAAATAGATATGCCCCATATATGACATGGTCTGGTGAAAATGTCCCCATATAGGGCAAGGTAAATATTCAGTTGTTTATAGATTATGATATCGCAGATAAGATGATGCTGTTGCTCTCGAAATGGGCATAGAAGCTATTCAGCTCATCCGGGAGAGAGCCAGCTACGTTAGCTGTGCAGTTAGATCTCCCATTGAGGTCTGAAATTGCACATGCTACGTCAGTCATTGCTGTACAGATGCAACTCTATCTTTTCAGTATATTCCCGTTTGGCTGTCTTAATTGCTCTGCGGAGATCATAGCGGGCTTCCTTGTTGTTAGCTATGTCGCCGGATTTGAAGGCAGAGTCTCTCTCTAAGTGCGGCCCTTACTGCAGGAGTAGAGCCGCTGTGGCGCAGCAGGTAGAGCCGCTGTCTAATGATCGCAAGGTTGGCAGATTGGCGGTTCGAGCCCCAGCTGGCCACATGTCGAACTGTCCTTGGTCAAGACACTGAACCCCAAATTGCTCCCAGTGAGCAGGCTGGCGCCTTGCATGGTAGCTTGCCGCCATTGGTGTGTGAATGGGTGTGTGAATGGGTGAATTAGAGGCCGCTGTAAATCGCTTTGGATAAAGACGCTATATAACTGCAGTCCATTTACCATTCATAAAGTCAAAGACTCCCTGCGCATGCCCACACTGCATGTTTAGCATATCACAACATGCTGATAGAACATCAACATGTTAAAAACACATAACTACACATAATGATGATCACACAGTCCACAGGCTTTTGAACACATCCTAAAACGTACGTTTGTGTACAAGCCATGTATCACTGACCCAGTAGCCTGAAGCAGGACCGGACGCGATACAGTGAATCCAATTCACAAATGATTTTGTGATCCTAAAACTGTTGTTTTTTATATTGAGTGGGCTCTTCAACACTTAAACATTCATAATATTAACAAAAAAAACGGGAAACAAGCTTTTTGGTCATCCGACCTTTTCACCAGGCCTTGTCACCTGTGTGTGTGTGTGTGTATTATGTTTGTGTGTGTGTGCATTATGTGTTTGTGTGTGTTATGTTTGTGTGAGTGAGTGAGTGAGTGAGTGAGTTTAGTGGCTGTAACTGTGTATGAGCTTGTCAGAGTGTGTAGGTGTCCTCCTGACATGTCGTGAGCTTAGAATTATAAGGTTCTATCTCCGTTTAGGGTAGTTCAGAGATATTGAGCGTCAAAGTTTTTACCTTTGTATTTTATTAATTACTAACTAAACAATTTCAACATTTAAAAAATAACACCACACAGGCATTAATAAACACCTAATGGATCAGATTATGTAAAAAAATAAAATTTGACCAAAAATGGAGATAGAACCTAATAATTCTAACGTCACGATGTTCCTCTGTGTCCTGTCTCTCCTCAGTGAGTATGCAGCGGTGAACATCAGCACCAACCTGTATGTGATCAGCCAGCCGTGGCTCTACTCTCTGGCCTGGTGTGCAGGAGCTCAGTCGGTCACCACCAACGCACCACAGCTCCTCAGGAACCTGCAGCGCCCACTCTTCCTCATGGTAAGCATACCCGTCAATCATCATCATCATCATCATCATCATCATCAGCAGCAGCAGCAGCATTATCATCATCAAAAACACATATGTTGTAATAATGCTAACCATAATTATATGATTTTAAAAATATATGTTGTCTTTCTCTCAGACTCCAGATGAGTACAGTCGTATGTGGGTCCTCACAGATGTGGTGTCCTTCCTCCTCATCCTCATCACCTTCGTGTTCCATTGGTGAGTGAGAGAGAGAGAGAGAGAGAGAGAGAGAGAGAGAGAGAGAGAGAGAGAGAGAGAGAGAGAGAGAGAGAAAAGGGGAGTAAAGGGCATGGAGGGTTAAGGTTGCTTGTGATGTTCCTGAGTGAAGTGTCTTGTTGTTGTTGTTGTTGTTGTTGTTGTTGTTGTTGTTGTTGTTGTTGAACAATAATAAATAATGATGAACTTGAAGTGTATTCACTTCTGATGCCACCTGCTGTAGTGATGTGGATGGTTGCTATGGTGACAGGTGGCGAGAGCGAGGCCTGGTGTTCTGCTCAGGCAGCAAAAGCACGCTGGACACCAACTACAGCAAGTTCAGAACAGGTGAGCTAGAATGACAACATTCTGGCAGGATCTGGAAAGGTAGAAACGTTTGTGAAAGGAATCACAGTTTAACATGTACCCCTTTTATTATAAAAAAAAATGCATCTCACTTTAAATGTATCACTACATTATGTGTAAAGAATGATTGTCTTTATGACCCTTGTGACCCTCTCTAACCTCTGATGGTCTCCCCCCCCCCCCCCCGCCTCCCTGACAGAGATGAATGACGTGTGGTCCGTCTCCAGTGTCAACATCGTAGGAGAGCCTCGCAGCCCTCTGGCCGTGACGCCCAACCTGGCAACTGTCTCTGAGCACTGAGGCCCACGCCGCTTCTGTTTCATCCTCCACCATCAACCTGGCAACTCTGAGCCCTGCGACACACACTGCCAGTTTAGGCTTCAATGACCCAATGAGACAGGATTGGAAAGTTGCACGACATCTGCAGATTTCATTTAGGGCTTTCACACCGCCAAGGAACCGCTCTGGTTCGCATTTGCGAACCAAGTCTGGAATCGGACAACGTCTTCCGACCGAAAATAAATTGGTTCGGAGTCTGAAAAGTTGGTTTGCAGTGGGAACCAGAAAATAGTGGTTCTCAAGAGGGAACAACAGTCACGTCGTCAGTGGGAGTGTCATATTCTAGGCTGCAAAGACCAGCAAGAAGGAAGGAGACAAAATGTAATCTAATCTAAAATATCAAACGTTTCATCATTCTTTCTATCTTCCTCACATGCTCAGCAAACACACACACGCGCGAATGTGAACTTCGTAAGCCATTTGTATTCCAGTAATGGAGCAGCTGGTTAGTAAGAGAACATCTTTTGTTTTTGTTTAATAGAAAATAGTGTTTATTTCAGATACTGTAGTGGAAGATATTATTATTATTATTATAATTTCCAGTGAAGTAGCTGCCATCTTGTGACATCTTAGTTTATCCCGGCCCTTCATCACCCAGCGTTGATGACGTGGATGGTTCCGGTTACACTGGTATGAACGCGGACTGGTTCGCCAGACAGCACCAAGGTTCGGAGGTTCCAGAACGTGAATGTGAACAGTTCCTTGGCGGTGTGAAAGCCCTAATTGTGTATCATCCATGGGTCATAGCTGACTGCAGAACCTCCTCAGACACACCGCCTCTCAGATACGTAGTGTAATGCAGGTTACTACACTATTAAACCAGGACTCTTGAGATGGACAATTATTAACAAGAAAAAGTGACCTTCTGCTGTCGGTCATCCAGAAGTGGTTTTACTCACAATGATCTATTGGTTCCTTTTCATTTTAACTGACACTGCAGTTGTAAGACTATAATGTGAGCCAAAACACTTCTACATTTCAGTGTGCGTGTGCGTGTGTGTGTGTGTGTGTGTGTGTGTGTGTGTGTGTGTGTGTGTGTGTGTGTGCGTGCGTGCGTGCGTGAGCATGTTCGTGTGCGTGAGCTGATTGAGATGAATGTGATATGAAATGATGATCTAGCTCCCCCTTTTCCTGTCTGGAGCTAAATGAATGTGTATGATTGTAGTCACACGTTTAAGCACTTGACATCACTTTATAAAGGATCCTAGTGAGAATGACAATAGAGTTTATAAAGGATCCTAATGACAATGGAGTAAACTACAAAACATTACAACTTAACAGTGACCTCTAGAACAATGTACATTTGAGTCCAATGTATTCTCTGTACCTACGTTTCTCTTTTCAACACAAATGAAAATCCTTCTGGTAAGGATGAACATGAAATTAGTCTTAGCAAAATTAGCATAGCACCCAAAATCTCACTGTTAATTCTGATTGTCTAATCAATGTGATCAACCAACCAACAACAGCTCTGGCAGCTGAGAGAATGTTTACTTTGTGAAACTATGATTGTAAAACCCTGCTAGATTTCTTTCTGACTGATATATTCGCCACAAAAAGAAGACAACAAGTTTTGAACAGGAAAGGAACCTCAATTCTTTGATGTTTTGCCAAAGAATCACTGTATACATGTTCATTTAAACAACAACTGCTCTCTTCATTGTAAGATTGTGTCAATAGTGCAGCTTGTTGTAGAGCCATTTTACTGTCTGTTGTTTTACAGTTACTCTTCTGATCGTAACAGGGACATATCATATTAAAATAAAATGTTCAAATGAAAGTCGTTTTTTAACATTCCCAATAAGTATTTGAAATAGCCTAACATACTTGCCAGTATTTTCAAATACATTCCAGTATTTAAAAAGTAGTGGTTGTTTTACTATAGGCCAACAGACCTGTACCTTTAGCCATGATGCTGGCAGCAACATTGTACAGTATTTCAACCCAGGTTTGTGTGACACAATTCTCACGCAGGAAAATAGAGCAGACATTCTGCATATATTTATTGATGCCAAAAATGTGTTGTTTACATGGACCAACATTTACAGTACATGAACAGTGTCCTAAATTAGTATAGAGAACATGGGTAGTGTCTATCTGACTCTACGTATCACATTTACTCAACACTGATCCGGTATGCACAGATGTTCAAACGAAGAATTTAGCCTGCCTGCGCAAAATGTCATACAGTAAATTTAGGCAAATTATCATAATGAATCTTGCTGAAAATATTGCTGAACAAAAAGACAGCATATTGTGAACTGTGATGCATGTTGGTTGTAGTTGGGGGCGGCTGTGGCGCAGGAGGTAGAGCCGCCGTCTAATGATCGCAAGGTTGGCGGATCGGCGGTTCGAGCCCCGGCTGGACACATGTCGAAGTGTCCTTGAGCAAGACACTGAACCCCAAATTGCTCCCAGTGAGCGGGCCAGCGCCTTGCATGGTAGCTTGCTGTGAATGTGTGTGTGAATGGGTGAATGAGAGGCCATTGTAAAGCGCTTTGGATAAAGGCGCTATATAAGTGCAGTCCATTAGTTGTAGTTCTTTTCATGAGGACTGAAATGTAACAACAATTGATGAAAACCAGCTTAAAACATACACAGAGAAGTCTGACTCCACCAATCTTCATATTGGACCATAAGTTGCCATGCCTCTTGCTTCATGGGGCTTAACTACCATCAACTGAGATAGACGTGTTAACACAAACCAACATACAGTGCTAGACTAATTTTGTGAACACCTGGTTGCCATGTTTTAAGATGTCATTGTGTTGTGCATTGGGTCAATTAAAGGCAATTGGTGAATTTAAGACAAACATAGACCAATAGTGGACCATCAGTCAAATACTAGTGTTAATGTCATGGCCTAATATATCAATCAAAAATGTTAATCATTATGTATTTCCACAATGCCAGAGGGGTATTCTCCATCCATCCTCATTGGTATCATCTTTCAGTCCTTGTAACTAAATATCTGCAAAATTATAATTAAAGGAAAAGCATAACATTCATCCAATGTCTCTGTTTCAGCACAACACTGCCTGTGGTCTTAGGTAGAGATAGAGTTGAGCAGCACACCACTGGAAAGTGAACTCAGACATACCCCAGCTTCAAATAAAGCCTTGTTCTTCTTTCAACCACTTGAAAAAATGTGTGTGTGTGTGTGTGTGTGTGTGTGTGTGTGTGTGTGTGATGGAGGGAACGTCTATGTGTTAATGAGATACTGTTGATTGATTTGAATGTCCTCCAGGGCTTCTCTCAACAAGGTGGATCGATGTGGCTCCTTTCATCACTTGCTGTTGCCACGGGAACTGCGCTGTTTGGTCATGGTTGTTAGCATCTGGCTGATGTATGATGTCAGGAGATCGTCCATCTTGTAGCCCTGAAATCAAACACAACCAGCATGTTAATGGTAAAATTGCATTTAGTTTTTGAGTAAAACAAGCTGACATTTTGTGTTCCCATGGGGCTAAGACAGTTGAACTGAGCTCATAAGGTCTTTATAAGTCATATTCTTTAGAATCAATAGCTATATTATCCTTGCAAAATGCATGTACTAATCCCGCGTCCAGGTGCTCACCAGGGAGGTCTCACACAGCAGCTTGCTGCCGCGGACCAGGTTGCCGATGGTGATGTGGAAGTAGGTGTTCCCACTGCTCCAGTTGGAGATCTTAGTGAAGGGGTGTGTTGTCAAGATGTCCTGATGAGTAGAGAGTATGGTGAATGCACTCAAACACACACTGACCAAAATACACACATACTCTGTAAACACACACAAAGTGACCAGTACACACACACACACACATGCACATGCACGCACACACACACACACACACACACACACACACACACACACACACACACACACACACACACACACACACACCTTAGACTTGGGGTCGATCAGGCTGACACCATGTTTGTTGATTGCTATCAAGAGTGTCTCTGGGAAGTTTGGATCTGTGGTTTGCTGTTGAATAGAAGCATATTATTTTTCATCGGCTTGTATATTTTCCATGTGTAGCCCAAATTTAAATCTACCACAAAAATGTCTAGACATGCCCTTCAATTCCTAAAGCTGAATATGTCTGCCCTAGTATA
Source organism: Nansenia antarctica (assembly GCF_963989245.1). Classification (NCBI taxonomy): domain Eukaryota; kingdom Metazoa; phylum Chordata; class Actinopteri; order Argentiniformes; family Microstomatidae; genus Nansenia; species Nansenia antarctica. Next base: position 24,698,832 of record NC_137689.1, on the reverse strand, counting down.
ACATACTGTGGTGACCCACTGTACATAGACATTCCCTAGACACTATGGAGGAGGTACGGCTCCTTTAAGACGAGGAGTTGAGAGTTCAACCCAGGGGCTTTCTGGGTAGTGTTTAGAGTTAGTCATTCCTGTTGATACACAAGAGTTTCACGTGAAGTTGTTACCCTATGCTGTGGCACTGTTATACTATTGCTGCTGTACTGACATTCAAAGTTGGGAAGTAAAACGTCCGACTCGACATCCTGTCTACCGTCTCCTCGTTTCTACTCACTCCCACAATACGATAATAAAATGTTGTAATGTTTCAGGATCTATTTACCTTGACTTCAAAGAAGGCAGACCCAAACGTGGGCCACTTGAAGATGAGCTTTAGGAAGGAGAGTTTGGCCTCCTCCCTCGTCTTCCCTGCTTGTTTGTTGAACACCGCCACTATAGACTATGATACCACAGGAAAGGCTGAGTTCGATTTTTTCGACATAAAATCAATGAGTTCACAGACTTGTCTTTTGAGACAACATTCAGACAGTCTTTTCCCAACATTTCTTCTCACCCTTTTCCAGTCATCGGGCGAAAGGAGTCGGATCTGGTCCTGTGGGATCAGCTCCTTCAGGATTTTGGGAATGTTGGGGAACTGAGATTTGTCCTCCTCAAACTTCACCCTGTAGATGAACGCTGCCAACTGGAATACCTCCTCACGGGAACACTTGTGGTAACCACGGAGATACTTTGGCAGCTCCTGGAGGGGGTATGAAAATGAAATAAATAATACACTGAGACTGAGGGCAGACAAACATGCACACCACTGCACAAATACAGACGCACGCATGCACACACGCACACACACACACACACACACACACACACACATACACATACACAAACACACACAGACACAGACACACACACACACACACACACACACACACACACTATATATAAACCAAATGAGGTTCTCACCTGGTAGTAGTGGAAGATGTAGTCTGCCATAGCGTCTTTCCCTGGCATGGTATTGGTCCATAGTTTCTTCATGAAGAACACCTGATAGGTCAGTGAAGGCACTATGCCTGTACATAGAGGATGGATGTGATTTAGACATGCACCTTATATGCCTAATACACAATTGAATGTGTGATTCATAGATGATGCAATGTAGATGGCAAGACTGTCTAGTTGACCCAAAGTCAACTAAGCAGTCAACTTACCATCCTTTGTGGATCTGGCTTTTTTGATCCAGTCAGTCAGATGCCTCACAAAGTCAAAGAAGAAATCCCCCTCAGGCACACTGATGACCTGAAAACACAAACATCAGGGGTCAATCACAACTACTAATACATACACAAATTCTTTATGGTGAAACATCTTCAAAGTGATGTCTACTGTGAGACTTTTGATATACAGTAGGCCTATGTTTACTGTTAGACTCATATTGATATACAGTAGGCCTATGTTTACTGTTAGACTCATATTCATATACAGTAGGCCTATGTTTACTGTTAGACTCATATTCATATACAGTAGGCCTATGTTTACTGTTAGACTCATATTGTGATGAGAACTATTTTGGGGAGAGGGTTAGTGCGTGATTGTGTGGGAGGGGGTCAGGGGGAAGTGCTGGTTAGAGAGTGAGAGGGAGAGAGAAGAGATGAGGACCACGATCTTGTGCTTGATTGTTTTTCCCAAGACAATTAGGGCAGTCTGGATATTAAACTATCACTTTTCACTCAGTGTCCACGTCTATCTTTCTTCATATCGGCCGTACACAAATAGAGATTTGTATTTTCTATAATTATATACAAATGTCCTGAAATTATTATAATGTAGGCAGCTAATTATTATTTTTTGTGAAAATAAGGTGGCATTTTTTATACATGATATTATCTTCAACCATGAAGAATATGTGGGAATGGTTATACGTAAGATGTGTGTTGTTTTACAAGTTTGTCACAAACGCGTATTGTGTTGCCTTTCAAATTGTTTATTTAACACACCACGTATACTTGGTGCCATAATTTGTCACACAGAATTGTCACACACAGAATAATATGTAGCTGCTTATTCTGCACATTTGCGCAATAAGCTTTCTAAGTTCGAAGATTTCTGACCTTTATACATAAAGACTACAGAATTTCTACTTTCTACCCAACTGGGTATAATATTTATTAAACTTACTTACTATTGTAACAGCACCCTCCATCACAAACAAATTTTAAGTTTGTGGTTAAAGTTTTAAAAGGAGTCGGCTACGTCGTGCGTAAAACCATTTATCCTTTGTAGATAGTATTCGTTTTGAGGTGGAATGTCTGAAATAGCCTTATGATATCACATATAGAGGTACCTTGAAAGTTGCGACAGTAGTTTTATCTTGTGTAAAACATGAATGAAACATTGTTGTATATCCTGGCCCAAAGATGAAATGGAGGGTGTCTAATAGCGCGCATGCCGCACCATTCTTGGCGCACACCACAGCGAGGTAGTTCAGGTCCTGTCCTTGTTTGTGAAACTATGTTATGGCTTTGCTGCCAGCCTCCTTAAAACACCTTTTAGAGACCTTGCGAAAACAAGGTAACGGGCAGGGAAATGAACGCCATTAAAGCCACAAGGACAGAACGTGACAAATTGTAGCGGGAAGTGATCACTGCGTCATTCGAAATCACCTTCGCTACACTTATTTTCCCTGTCTGATTAATGATGGATTTTAACATTACTCATGACATGACGAATGTATAGACTATCACGACTCCTATGCATGTTTTTTAAATGTTTTTATTTTTTTATTTTATTGTTAGGCTGAGTTAGATTTTTGGCTACATTATCAATCAAATATTGAGCCTGTTATTTCAGACAGTATTGACTGCTATGTCAACTTGAATTTTAGGTATGTTTATTTGTTTCTTTACATTCATCAGCTGCAACGTTTGCAGGAAAAGTGCTATACAAATAAATTATTATTATTTGTATTATTATTATTATTATTATCATCATCATTATTATTATTTAGAAATCAGGTGCTCGCTACCATGGATATTGACGAGGCACTGTTCCATATGTCATCTATTATGACGATGAGTTCCAGAATCTTTGGATATGCACCAATACATTTAGAATCAGAACTATTGCTTTGTTGTTTTCTACGGATTACATCTAAAACCGCAACTTTTATTCACACACTTGAATCTATATTAACTTATAAGCAAACACAAAGGAATATATACAATGAAAAGGGTGAGTAACATTTTTGTATCATAATAATCTTAACAAATTGTCTACAGTTATTGTTAAGAAAAATAGCCTAGAAACATGTAAATGTCAAAATTGATGGAAAGCCTAATTGGTCTTAATAGACAGAAAATAAAAATGCCCCAAAGTTGATATTGTTGCTCCTAGATCCAAATTAATTTGAAGTTGGGTAATTTGCTTCTTCCTTGTCTGAATGTTAATTCATAACAATCTTTGACCACTTTCAGATAAGAAGAAAGCGCAAGTCAAAGAAGAAACCTGGTCTTCAGGGCAGGAGTGGTCCAGCGGACAAGTCCCTGGTCTCCAAAGGGAACAGACCAACCACACCTCTGCCTCTTTTCACTCCTGACCAGAACTACCCTGATGTGCACCGCTCATCTAAGGCCAACAAGCCAGTGGTCCAGTGGGAGTCTATCCAGGTTGTGGACCCCAACAACCCCACTGCCATCAGGTTGATCATGAGGAGGGTTAGAGGTCAGAAGACTGGGTCTTGTCCCCAGCTATCCCAGCAGGTCACACAGTGCCCAGGTCTGTCCCAGAATGCTCTGCAGCAGAGACACGGAGAGGGCAGTGCCAGTCAGGTGCCAGGCAGTCTTTCCTGCAACTTGACAGGGCAGGGGCTGGTCGAGAGTCCCCCCGCTATAAAGAGAAGGTATCACCAGTTTGCCAGGCCTAAATGGGTCATCAAGACCCTCAAAATGCTCCCAGGGAAGATGCGGGCGAGGCTGATAGGGGTAGTGGTGGTCTAGTGGATAGTGAGTTGGACTTGTGATCGGAAGGTTGTGAGTTCAAATCCCGCCTGAAACCACACCACTACTAGTGTGCCCTTGAGTAAGGCACTTAGCCCTCAGTTACTCCAGGGGGAATGTCCCTGTAATTCGTAATTGTAAGTCGCTTTGGATTAAAAGCGTCTGCTAAATGGCAAAATTAATTAAATTAAATTGATAGCCCATGGTAGAGCCCCCAACCTCCCCCCAGACTGGCAGCAGGAAGCGCAAGAGAGCAGCCAGCCAGAGTGAAGCAGGAGATAATAGCAGCTCAGCCAAACGCTCCCGCAGTAGCCAGCCCAGCAAGTAAAGGAGGAGAGCACGCAAGCATGTGCACAACAATGGCACTTAAATGACACTCACACACACATACACACACCAACATACACCCTGCGCACCACACAACACCCCCCCCTTCCACACACACTCTCCAACTCCCCTGCCCTCCACACACACACACGCACACACACTCACACACACCAACATACACCCTCTGCACCACACAACACCCTCCCCCTTCCACACACATGACACACACTCTCCAACCCCCCCTTCCTCCACACACACACACACACACACACACACACACACACACACACACACACACACACATACACTCTTCCCTTTCTTCAGCAGATCAAAAAAAGAATAAATTGGGTTTATTTTAAGTTGTGAATTTGTCTTTTTTATGCATTCCAATATGATTTCAGCATTGGCCCCCTGGACCAAAGCCATTCCTCTTTAAAGCAGAGGGAACAACCATGATTAGACAACCAGGACTATAAGAACAAGAGAGAAGATTAGTCACTGAGAAGTAATAGGTGGTAATTGATCAAACAGTACAGGACTGAGACACACAATGTGGTGGGTGAATAATGTCAAACTGTGTCATGGCTTGCCCTAGGAAAAGCCATTTCAATGCAGGATGTGTGTTTTATGATGTGTGTTTATGTGTCCTCAGGTTTGACTAAAAGTTTACGAATTGAGTAAGAATTGTCAATGGTTAGAGCAGTGACCACATCCATGTAGAACTCTTTTTGGTTCCATGCTGAAGCCTTTTAGGTTCAATGTCTTTTCCACAGAGGGTTGTACGAAAAGGTTCTTCAAAGGGTTCCCAAAAGGAACAAATGTGTCACAGTGTTGTGTCCTGTTTATACCGCCAGTGGGCGCTAGTATGCTAGTGATGTATGCAGTGACGGAAGTGATGTATGCACTTACGGATGTAAAGGAAGGAGTTGAATAAACGTGCGAAGTGAACAGCAGCTGCGTGTCTCCCGGTCTCATTCTTTCCTAACTACTTTCTTACTACAGAATACCACATTTTTGGCGACGAGGATGGCTATTTCCGTACCCTTACCTACACCGTTCATGCCTGTGCCAGGCGAACCTGCTATTTCTTTTCCTACTTGGTTGAGAATGTTTGAAAATTACATGCTCGTAATTGATGCTACCGGAGAAAAATGGCCGGAGGAAAGAAAGCGCGCGGTTCTTCTCCATGCACTTGGGACCGAAGGACAAAGACTGTTCTACACTCTAAAGGATACGGGTGTTACCTACACTTCTGCCGTGGATGGACTGAAAAAGTACTTTGTTCCTAAGGTGAATGTGATTGCTGAACGTCACAAATTTCGACAGAGAGCTCAGGGTCCTGACGAGACGGTTAATCAGTTCCTTGCTTCATTACGCGAGCTAGCTGCAGCTTGTGAATTTGGTGCCATGGAGGAACAAATGATTCGTGATCAACTGATTGAGCGTGTTGCTAATACACGCATACGAGACAGACTTTTGCTTGAATCGGACTTGTCTCTGGACAAAGCTACTTCAATGGCCTTACAAATCGAGGCTGGACTACGGAACTCTAACGTTCTCTCTGGAGCTACAGCTTCGGTGAGAGCCATCGAGAAACAGCCGACGAGGAGGAGGTTCGACAAGGGCAAGAAGAAAGCTCCGACGACGACTGCACCTGCCACGGTCTACAGCCAGCCAGCTACAACTGGGAATCAGCGCGCCTGCTTCCGATGCGGATCCACAGGACACTTAGCTAACAAGCCTACATGCCCGGCGGTTAAGGTGACTTGCAATACATGCGGAAAAGTTGGACATTTTTCCAAGGTGTGTAGATCGGCTCAAAAAGAGGTGCGTGAGGTAGTGGTGAATGACGTTACTGTGCTTTACATGCAGGGGGCCGTTGTGAATGATAAAATTATGTGTACTGTACGAGTTGATGCAAATTATCATTCCCATGATGTTGAGCTGATAGTGGATACAGGCTCATCTGTTTCTATTATTCCAGAGAGTACTTACCAGACACTTTTCCATACATGTGTCCTTGCTGAGCCTACAGTGAATCTGCTTACTTACTCCAGAGAGAAAATTCCTGTTAAAGGTTGCATGCATGCTACAGTTGTTCATAATGGACATTCAGTTACAGGTTCATTGATAGTGGTTGAATCAGGAAATGCATTGCTGGGACTAGATTTATTTGTAGCATTGCAGATGTGCATTGAGGGTAACAAAATTATTACTGTTAGCTCTGCTAGCTCTCCTACTGTGCTCCGAGCACCTACTGTACAGAGTACCACTCCACAGACCGAACCAGAGGTTCTAGTACAGGAGTTAGGGTGTGCAAAAGGTTTTATGCACAAAATACAGGTTAAACCAGATGTTGTGCCAGTACAGCAGAAACTGAGGAGGCTTCCGTTCTCAGTGAGGCAGGCTGTGACCGATGAGCTCGCAGATCTACAGGAAAAAGGCGTTATAGAACGTATAGACGCATCTCCATGGGTTTCCCCTATAGTTGTGACCCAGAGAAAGGGGGGAGGAAAGCCTCGCCTGTGTGTTGACCTCAGAGAACCTAATAAGGCAATCATCAGTGACTGTCATCCCTTACCGCACATGGATGAACTGTTCGCTGAGATCCGTGGAGCCACAGTCTTTTCTACTATAGACTTAGCCTCTGCTTATCACCAGTTGCCATTGCATCCAGATAGCCGTGATTTAACTGCGTTTATCACGCATGAGGGTCTCTTTCGTTTCTGCCGAGTGCCATTTGGCCTCGCTTCTGCTCCTTCAGCTTTTCAGAAAATGATGTCGACTGTACTGACAGGCCTGCCAGGCGTACAGGCCTACCTGGATGATGTGATTTGCTACGGCATCACACAGCAGGATCACGATGTCAGCCTACGGAGAGTGCTACATGCTCTAAATGAAGTGGGACTTAAACTGAACATGCACAAGTGTAAGTTCAACCAGAAAGCTCTGCGCTTCCTGGGCCACACTGTGTCCAAAGATGGTCTTCATCCTGACCAAGACGGGGTCAGTGCTGTGGCGAACGCGCCTGCCCCGCACGACACATCCTCCCTGCGGTCCTTCCTAGGACTTGCATCGTGGTATAGTAAATTCATACCTGACTTCTCTACTGTGGTGGAACCGCTACGTGCTACACTCAGGGAATCTACTGACACTAAGTTTGAATGGACAGCGGATGCAGAGTCCAGTTTTACTGAGGTTAAGAGACTGATTACTGAGAGTCCTACCTTAGCATTATATGATCCTGAGTTACCTACTTATGTCACTACCGATGCTTCTAACTATGGATTGGGGGCTGTAATGAGCCAGATTCACCCAGACAATACCGAGAGAACCATAGCTTTTGCGTCCAGGACACTTTCTCCTGCAGAGAGAAAGTACTCTACCGTCGAGCGTGAGGCGCTGGCATGCGTTTGGGCGGTGGAAAGGTGGAGAACCTACCTGTGGGGACATCGTTTTGTCCTACGCACAGACCACCAAGCGTTGACAACCCTACTCACTTCCAGGGGTACGGGTCGCGCAGGTCTGAGAATAGCGAGATGGTCTGCACGTCTACTATGCTTTACTTATGATGTCACTTACCATCCAGGGAAACGTAATGTGACTGCTGACTGCTTGTCCAGACTCCCTCTGCCTTCGACAGGAGAGGTGGAGGAGGAGCCAGACATGGTGGCTACTGTGTTCACAGGTTCCTCACATGCCATATCTGTGACCGAGTTCACTGCTGCCTGTGAGGCCTGTCCTGAACTGACTCAACTGAGACAGCAGATACAGAAAGGTTGGCCAAAATGCAGTAAGAATGTGACAAAGGAACTTGCTCCATATTTTAGAGTGAGAGATGAACTGGCTGTGGATGAACTACTTGTCATGAGAGGCCCCGACCGTGTGGTGGTTCCTACTACACTACGGTCTAAAGTTGTAAATTTAGCTCATGAAGCGCATCAGGGAATAGTGCGTACTAAACAGAGACTACGAGAGCTATATTGGTGGCCGCAAATGGACAGATGTGTCCAGACATTAGTAGGCTCATGTGTACCCTGTCAATACAATGACAAAACAGCCAAAACTGCGCCTGCACCACTTACCCCAGTGGAACTGCCAGGTGGACCATGGGAGAAGGTGGCCATTGACATTGTTGGTCCCTTTGACTGTGCGACATGGGACTGCCGTTATGCTATTACACTCACAGACTATTACAGTAAGTGGCCAGAGGTGGCGTTTGTCTCTACTGTAACTACAGAGGCGGTTATTAGCTTCTTGACTACAGTGTTTAGTCGTGAAGGTAACCCTTCCTTCCTGGTCTCTGACAACGGATGTCAGTTTACCTTCCATGCTTTTGCAAGCTTTCTGGGAGAGAGAGAGATAAAGCACCTGCGTTCCAGTGTTTATTATCCAAGAGCCAACGGGGCTATTGAAAGATTTAATCGAGTTCTCAAAGAGTGTATTCAGACGGCTGAGAGAATGCACAAGCCATGGAAACATGCAGTAACAGAGTTCTTACTGAACTATCGCGCTACGCCGCATGCTACTACAGGAGCTACTCCCTTTGAGTTGCTGAGGAACAGAAAGATGCGTACAAAACTAAATGTCCTCCCTGTCTCACACCAAATTAAGTCACATGAGAAAGTGCAGGAGACAGTGAGACGCAAGCAACAGGAGAGTAAGGAGTACACAGACAGAATGAGGGGAGCGAAAGTGCCCATGTTCCAAGTGAATGACACCGGACGTGTCCGCAGACCGGAGCATGTAAAAAAGGGATCATCAAGATTCACAGAACCGCTGACAGTAGTTAGTAAAGCAGGACAGAATACATACCTGCTCAGTGATGGTCGAAAATGGAATGCATCCAAGCTTACACGCTTCCCCAAGGATGCTCTGTCTGGCACCAGTGGTGAAAAGGAGATTGAGCTAGAGGAGTTCATGGTGCCCGAGTCGGAGAATGTGTTTAATGAACCAGGTCCAAGAAGGAACCTTAGAGTCAGAAACCCACCTAGGTGGCTGGTAGACTTTGTGCCGTAGAGAACGTACTAAAAGGGTAGGATAGAACACGGTTCTAAAGGCTCTTGCACACCAACGCGTTTTTTACGCGTGTTTTTTACGTCCGTTAAAAAAATAAATTAGAACTCATGTTGTGTCAACCACGCTTGCACACCAATCCGTAATATTTCGTCCGTCAAAAAAAAAAACGCAACAGGTTCGATTTTCTGCGTTTTTCGCGTCCGTCAAAAGCCTTTTGACAGTAGTTTTTGACCACTCCGCCATGGTATAGACTGGGACACATCGTCAAATTACAACTGCAGGACAGTTGGATTAATGTTTACGGAAGTACATGTCTCAAGTATGTCTCGGCGGTTAGTCGAGTGAAAGAAAACAACATACAGATGATAATTCACACAATATAATACCACGAAAGCGTACGGCACTAAACAACAACATTCATTCGGGCAGCATCCTACTCAAACTCAGGCAGAAGGGCAGGGTCCGGGCAGGTGCACAGTCACAGACTGCCAGTGCATCATACATCATTCAGCTGGTTATAGCGGTTTCTTTTTCTATTCTATTCTACTTCTGCTGTCTGCGTCTCCCTGGGTATTCCTAGACCAGATGGCAAACAGTAAAGAAATGCCACAATATTACAACATGTAGAGTGCATATTGCGAAAGTTCGCAACGTAAAAAAACGCAACGGACTCCGCAACGGACCGGTGTGCAAGGTCTCTGTGCGTAACGTTTTTTTTCGGATGACGGATTAAAAATACGCAGGCGTAAACGCACGCATTGGTGTGCAAAGGCCTTAACTTAGTACAAAAAGGTCCTACAATGCAATGACAAAAGTGAATGTTCATTTCATGTTTCACTGTCATAAACTGTTTATTGTTGTTATTCATTCTGCTGATTCATTCATTTTCATTTCCTTAGTTTTCATTTTATTTCAATTGTACTGACACCAGTCTACAGAATATTGCATTCTTTGAGTACTGTAATTCCTTTAAGAAAGGGGGAAATTTCACTTTAAGGCCCTCCCATATAATAATGCAGAATGCTGGAGGAAATGTACGGAACGAGAAGCCAATCACACACACATTTTCTATACATGCCCTAAATTGAAAAGGTTTTGGGAGGCAGTTCAAGTAAAAATAAAAAATACATTTACCTTACAAAATCCTATACATCCAGTCAATATTATACTCGGTCTTATTCCATTAGATATATACAGAGAGGGAGATAAATATTTGTACACCATACTACGTATCGCGGCTTTAAAGCAAATCACACGTAAATGGTTGGACTTAAACCCACCATCCGTTAAGAATTGGAAAAAAACTGTTGAAGACATAAAAGAAATGGAAAGAATTACTTGCAAAGTGGGAGGCCGTGAAGAGCAATTCACTATGAACTGGAGTAAATGGACAGAATGAATGAGTAGGAAGGAAGCCCCCCCCCCCCCCCCAACCCTCCCCGATCCCACCCCTCCCACCCCCCTCCCTTTGTCTCTTACTTTTCTATTTCTATCCCTATAAAAATTTTTTTTTTTTTTTTCCTTTTATATTTTCTCTCTAGTCTCTATTCTTTATTTTCTTTATTTCTTGTTCTCTCTATAAAAAAATAAAAAACAAACAAAAATGATGCAGGATGAACTTAAACAAGTGAAGAACTTGTAAAGTGTGTGAAATGAACTTGTGAAATGTAATGTAAAGTCCTGCAATAAAGTATAAAAAAAAAAAAAAAAAAAAAGAAAGGGGGAAATGTTGTGTCCTGTTTATACCGCCAGTGGGCGCTAGTATGTTAGTGATGTATGCAGTGACGGAAGTGATGTATGCACTTACGGATGTAAAGGAAGGAGTTGAATAAACGTGCGAAGTGAACAGCAGCTGCGTGTCTCCCGGTCTCATTCTTTCCTAACTACTTTCTTACTACAGAATACCACACACAGCTTGGTGAAAAGGTTTGCATTTGGGGAATTGTGAATCCTCGCAATTGAGCCAAACAAGTCTTGTGAAAAAAAAAAGTTTCCCGTTTTTTTGGCATAGGATGAAAATGTAAGCGATGAAGAACCCACGCAATATTATAACCAACAGTTTTACATTCACTAAATACCTAGTTAGTTACCAAACTTGGGTGGGGGGTAGCATTCGTATTTGTCTGGTGGGCGTTTCCCTTTCGATACTCCCAGCCCACATCCTTTTAAATAGCCATGTGCACGTGTGTTTGTTGACAAGATGGAAGCTGCCATCAAAGACTTTATCCACAAAGAAAGTTTTGTCAATCAATATACTATTCACGGGACTGTTGTCTGTCGATACATCTTCTGCTTTGTTCTTGGGTAAGTGAGTTACTTGTGTCACGACCCAACAGCTCTGCAGGTACAATGAAATCAAAAGTCTCGTCAGTCACCGCCATTCAAATAACACCCGTCAACAGGCAAGCCACTCCCCCATGTACCCTGGGTAGCCAATCATCATAACCCACCCAGTTTACCATGACAGAAATAGTTGGATTGTGACATTCATTCCCCCATAAACTAAAATACACACACAATTAACTTTTTCTTCATTTTGTGTTTGTTTTTCCCTTTTTTTCTTGTTTTCTTTATACATATATATTTTCTTCTTCCAATTAAAATTCATAAGCTTTTATTCTAGTACTCATTCAATTTCATAGAGCAACAAGTACCACTAAGCTTGTCATAAATCTGATATGATCTAACGTTTAAGCTAGACTAGATCTAAGAACATAGAAAGTGAGTTCTTAAGTAATTAGATCATCTCTAACAACTCCTGTAGGATCCATCTGTATTATACAGCATTTCATCCTCCAGAGAGAGCGATGACACAAAAATGTATATTAATAATTAATAAAAAATAAATTATATATATATATATTAACACGTCCGTAATCCACACAGAAGCTCTCTGCTCTGCCACCCTGAGTGACTAAGGCTACAGGGCTCTATGCACTGTCTGCCTCTCCAATCTCTGCTAGGTCACTCTGTACACAAGGCAGCACCGTCTTAGGTATTTCTCCCTCGTATGCTTTCATGCTTTGCATGTTTTTCACCAAGACAAGCAGCTCTACTGATGATCCACATGTTATCGTATCTGGGGAACAATTACAGGTTGTGAGTGAATTTAAATATCTTGGTGTTTGGCTGGACTCTAATCTTTCATCCAAGGCACATGTCCAAAAAATCTGTAAGCGAGTAAAATTCAGCCTGGATAACTTCCGTTTCATAAGGAACTACATGTCAACAGAGGGAGCTAAGATGTGTACATTCTATGATCCTTACACATTTGACAAGCAACAAACAAACTGGTCACAGCCCCACTGACAGATGACAGGTAGATAATGACAGGTAGTGTAATGGGGGAGTGGTTGTCCTGGGGGAGTGGTTGGGAGTGGAGCAGCTATTGTTCCCACCCATTAACTGCCTGTGAAAAGTGCCTGTGAAAACTTTGAGGCTGAATTTCTCGATTCGTTGATTTGGGGGGTATCAACATTCAAATATGCATAACTTCTTCAACTTATTTCAGATTGCAATGTGTGACACATCCTTCGAAAGCTTACAATCTGCCCTTTCACAAACAGTTTCATCAGACCCTGTCACAAATGGAGTTGCATAGCCCCAAGCATGTTGTTCTGTTGTATACCCTGTATCCCATGTAATGATGAATAAACTTTGAATAAACTTTGAGTCACCTTGTCTGTGATCTTGACAAACAGGCTGAAGCCCTCAGAGGAATTCAGGAGCAGTCTGCTGGAGATGTTCAGACAGAAATCTTTGGCCTTGGTGCTCGACTCAACCTCAAATGCCTGCAGGCAAAAGAAACACATCATATTGGGCCTTTTATTAAGATAGAATGGTAAATGCAATCTTAAAATTAAGATATAATTGATGTGTTTGACCTCTCACCTCATCTGTGTCATCAGGGAAGTAAACTTTGTGAAATATCTGAGTGGTCTTGTGCTGGATAGCCTCCACCTCCACCAGGTGAGGAGGGTACTTCCTCGATCCATTTCTGTGAGAGGTTTCACCCCCGAGAGGAATAGAGAAAAAAAGAGAAAAAGGAAGAGTGATAGTTAAGACACAAATGAACCATGTAGATAGATAGATAGATCTTTATTTATGTGTCACTCCTCAACAAACAGGTATGGTATAAAGAACAGCAACAAAAAGTGCATTAAAAAGTTGAGGACTACTCACATGGAGTTGTGAGACACAATACAATTCATAGCAATACAAATTAAAAACGTACATTCAAGTACTATTACACTTGAACTATTACACAACAAATACCATTGGCATTACAATAAAATACAATATGTAAAGGCAATGAAATATGAAAAAAAAGGAGGAGGGGGCAGTTTATTGTGCGATGCTCATGAAGGCTACTCTTCTTTGTAGGATGAGGTGGCAGGCCTTGGCACATTCATTTGTGACTGCTCCTGGTGTTTCTGGACACCTCTCGGAAATGAGAAAGACGTCAAATTCGTCTTTAAAGTTTTTTTTTTTTTTTTTCAAATTTTCGTTTTTTTAGCTAACATTCAACTCGAAGATGTGAAGTACCCACTCGTTATTTTTCCGAACAGTTTTACGTTCATTAAATAAGTGTAATCTATAACACAATGACTTCGTTTCTTGTTGTTTGATGGGGATTCATTATCTTTGATGGGGATTTTCTGTGCTTAGTGATTTCCGGTGTAGCAACTTTCAAATACTCATGTCGTCTTCAATTTGTTTCCGATTTCAATGTATGATGCATCATTTGAAAGCTTACAATCTGTAGTTTAAGCACATGTAAAAAACTGAAAAATGATTTCGCCTACAGGTAGCCCTTTTCATTGGGCTGTGTCACATTTATGCAGTGTTCACCAGCTAAAATTGTACACAATTTATTTTGGTCATCAAAGTCATTAAAATTCTCATAGTGTTTTGATAAAAAGATAAAAAGATCAGCGCGGATGTCGTTGTAAAGTTCACAGTGTAATAAGACGTGGGCTTCGGATTCAATCGAACCACTGTTGCATAGTGTGCAGAAACGACTCTCCACTGGGGTGTTAGTGTATCTGCCGGTTTCCAGGGCTAAGGGAGCGACTCCACACCTAAACTTGGCAAGGGCACTTCTATGCTGCCTGGGCATAATGTATTGAACATAGGGTTCTGATTCAAAAACATTTTTAAAAGAACAGTAAGTACGCAGTTTGTTTCCCTCTGGCCTGTTAATCTGCAGGAGCCATTTCTCCTTGTCTGCCTCTGCAACTGCTTCATCAAGACTCCGTAGATCATTTCTTGATAAGATTAGATCAGTGCTGGCGAGATGGGATAGATGTAGAGAGCTAAGAAATGTTCGCACCGTATGAGCATAGTTTTTCACATTTCTCATCTGGTTAGCCCACAGGAACACACACTTACATAGCCTGTTATCCGGCATACCACACAGTCTCTTCCAGTTCTTGAAAATGCATGACCACTGGTGTTGCCACATGGTTTTCCACCCCAAATCACCTTGTATGGCAGCATTCGGTGTGTATTTACCCACACCCAAATAAAAACGACATGCCCTATTAAAAACAGCATTAATACAAGAGTGACTTTTGTAACCCCAGACAGCAGCTGCATAGGTCAGGATGGGCAGAACCAAAGATTCAAACAATTTGGTGAAACATTTGAAGGGGAAACCACCCAATATTTTGCTTTTGGCTATAAATGCACCTAGTGCTCTATTAGCATGCAAGGCTAGATGTTTAGCAGTTACACTATAGTCTAGGAACTCTGTTAAGTATAGACCCAGATATTTGTATTCTCTGACTACCTCTAGTGGGGAAAGCCCGCAGGAGAAGCTAAAACTGGACAGGGGCTTTGCTGGATTTCTGAAATGCACCACTTTGGTTTTATCAACATGTATATTTAGTTTCCACTCCTGGCACCAACTATGGACCAGTGTCAGCATCTCCTGTAGTTCCTCTTCTGTCTCAGAAATCAGGGTAATATCATCTGCGTATAAAAGTATAGAGATCTTTTCATTTCCTATAGGGACACCTTTTCCCAGGGCCTTAATTGCTATACTTAAGTCATTTATATATATGGAGAACAGAACAGGTGACAAAATGCAGCCCTGTTTTACGCCGATGTCGACTGGGAACCAATCTGTAAGGCTACCATTTACACGGACACAGCATTTCACATTTTCGTACAGAGCAGTAAGACAGTTAAGGATGTTGCCATGTAGGCCTACAGCTGACAACTTCTCCCATAGCATGCTACGGTTAATATGATCAAAGGCTTTGGAAAAATCTATAAAAGAGCAGAAGGTAGATTTTCTAAGCTTTTTCCTTGAGTCTATAATAGTAGTTAAAGTGGCAATATGGTCTATACAACTCCTTTTCTTTCTAAACCCATTTTGTTCATCTGTTATGATGCTGTTGGACTCCACCCACTCAGAGACCCTGTTATGTAATACACAGCAGAACAGTTTATATACAGCAGAGGTCAAAGTAATCTTTTATCTTTTCCCCCGCCTTTATAGATATGCTAAACCATATGCTTTGCGTTTCTTGGCTGCTTGCAGGACTTTGACAATCTCATGCTCACTGATTGGCTGGTTCAGGGATGTATCCAGGTTAAAGTGGGGGTGCTCTGTGACTCTGGCGAGGGAGGGGCCCCTATGCTGGTTCGCCTGGAACAAGCTGGCAAACTCGCTCCTCCACGACTCTAGGGCAGATTCTTTATCAGTCTGTGGAGAGCCATCCGGCCCCAAGACCTCCCAGGGGATGTTGGGGTGCCGCTCGCTGCCTACACCAAGCTGGTTAACTTGGCTCCAGAAGGTCTTCGGGTCGTTGCTTTCTAGTTGTACATGTATGTGTATATGTGTGTGTGTGTGTGTGTGTGTGTGTATGTATGTGCGGGTTGTAGCATTTCCTCGCCTCGGCCCGACAACAGGGCGACTAAGGACCATGGACAGAGACCACGGCGGTCATTGGGAGAGGTACGGGACGCACGATATCTCCCATTCACACAGGTGCCGCGGAGAAGGCAATCGGAAGACGGGCGGCGGGAGACGTAACGCTACCCAATAAGCCCGACTCGGCGCACCTGGGTGGATCGGAGGAGCGGGCTGGAGAGGGACACCGTAACCAGCAGACGCGAGAGGGGATGGAGTCATCAGTACAGACAGGGAGGGGGTGAGCGCAGAGCGGCGGCATACTAAAAGAAGTCTACAGTGCACTGACGCGTGTCTCTCTCTCATTTTATTTAACAGCGGGAGACGGAGCCCGAGAATGGCGCACCCGTCCCCCTAGATCCAGATACGAGGGGTACCTGGGTCCCTCTCCTCCCACTGCCCCCAGCCCGGAGTGGGACACTCTATGGAATACATCCTTCTTTTTCCCTCTGAGGGGAGGAGGGACCTGTGTTGTGGATTATCCTGTTTGTCCCCCTCGAGGACGAGGGAGGTTTTCAGTTAGACAACCTGAACTATTATTTCAACGAATAAATACGCTGTGCGTGCCTGACCGTACTCTCTGCCTTGGGTGTTCTCTAGCTGGGGGTGTGTTAACGCCGGTCCAGGTGAGGGCTTGCGACAAAGTGTGTGTGTGTGTGTGTGTGTGTGTGTGTGTGTGTGTGTTACCGTAAGGCCTTCTGCAGTCTCTGCATGCAGTCAGGGGCGAGGGGGTAGTGTTTCTTAGCCTGGAGGAACTTCTGGACGTGTGGCAGCAGAGTGTTACTGGGGGGGAACAGGCCTGTACACAGCCACAGCAGCTCCCAGCCCTTGTCCTCACTGTACCTGCACCCACACAGACAGACAGACAGGCACACGCACGCACGCGCACACACGCGCACGCACGCACACGCACACGTGCACACACACACACACACACACACACACACACACACACACACACAGTGTTAGTGGGAAAGTATTTCAGTGTGTGTGTGTGTGTGTGTGTGTGTGTGTGGTGTGTGTGTGTGCGTGAGCGTGTGTGCGTGTGTGTGTGGGAGCCAGACATACTTGATGTGGTTCTCTGTGAGCTGTTTCAGGATCTGACAGAAGATCTCGTCTTTGAGCGGCTCAGCCTTCAGAGCTCCCTCGAAGATCTGGTCAGTCAGGTCGTTGACCGAGCGTGCTCTCTTGGACGGGTAGTCACCCATGTACTTCATCAGAGGTGCAGGAGCGGTCAAGGACTACAACCGGACTGGATGAACCACAGAACAACCGCAAGCAACAACCGAAATACAATATATCACATTACAAAAGACACCAAAGAGAGGGGAACCCCACACACCATTGAGTGTTGTCATACAGGCTTTTGCAAACATATCAATGTCGAGAAATGAAAGGGAACCAGCCGTGGCTGAGATCAGTGGGGGCTGGTGGAGGTAGAAATCGGACGGCGGGCCCATTGTAATGCATGGAATGGATTCCGACGTGCTGGCTCAGATAGTTATGACCAAATGGATGGTTCCTAGAAGAAGTGTTGGTGGTGGGAGCAAGTTCAGCCAGGCCTGAGGAGGAGGGTGAAGGATATCGATGAAGGCCAGGCAGGCCTCCTGAGACACCTCCTCGTGGGGCAGCACCTTCTTGAGTAGCGGCTGTTTGAGAGGCTCCCTGGTGCAGCACCACAGACGCTCCTTCCCCCGGCCCTTGGTGATCATAACCCTGCTCAAGGTGCTCTTAGGAGGGGGTCTGGAGAGAGAGGAGGGGGGGGGGCAGAGAGGTGGTGAGTAGAGGAAAGAGCGGAAATGTATAATAGGGGTTAAGCGGGGTACACACATAAGGATTTTCAAAATCTTAACCGAAATCTTATCTGAGACAGACCCCACACATGAAGAAACAAAATCTTGGATTGAACAGCCTTGATCGTATTGTGTGTGGTGTTCGCCGATTTCCCCATTTCAGCACCCCACAGACATAAAGATTTTCGTTACGACAGACTCCAGACTCTCTAGAGTCTCGTTCCCCAAGCCAGAAATCTCGCGTGAACCCATCCTTTTAATATTGCCTTTAAATTACAAAATAATTAAATTAAGATTATATAATGATTAAAGCACTTTGAGCCGCAACGTTTGCAGGAAAAGCGCTATACAAATAAAGTTATTATTATTATTATTATTATTATCTAACGTAGTACCCTGACTGACCTGTACGAGACAACCATGTGCGACAGGGCGAATAAAGTGCCGAATAACGAAAAGAAGAAGTCAGCTCGCTTCTTGATTGGCTACGTTATAGTTGGACTCGCGAGCAGGGTTGCCAGATGGAAATGACATTTTCCACCCTAACCACAGTCTAAAACCGCTAATTCCACCCAAAAATCTGGCAACCCTATGATTTCTGGTCGTAAGTATTGAACACATTTGACATTTACGATTGCCAGCCACGCCCATTTTCCGAGCAGGTTGTCGGGAGAGACAATTGACAATTGACAATTGATTGACTCTTAACACACCTCACACCACAGGATTTTGTTATAGGAAAATGTTAAGAGCCATCTTAACTTTTGACTTTTTGACTTTGATCTGATAATCGGCCGTTTTCTGTCGTTTTCAGCCATCCGAAAATCGCCCTGAAAATCCTTATGTGTGTACCCCGCTTTACCTACAGGAAGACATATTGTGTGTGTGTATGTGTGTGTGTGTGTGTGTGTGTGTGTGTGTGTGAGTGTGTGTGTGAGTGTGTGTGTGTGTGTGTGTGTGTGTGAGTGAGTGTGTGTGTGTGTGTGTGTGTGTGTGTGTGTGTGTGTGAGTGTGTGTGCACGTGCTGCAGTAACCCCCACTGAGTACCGGGTATATTGACACCCTAACCATGCACAGCTGCCCCGCATGCCCCAATCAGACTGATGGCCCAGGGAAGCAAACTGCAGGCTCGTTGGCCCGACAGGCCACACCTGGGTCCACTTCCAGAAGGCTCAGATACGAGTACTGGATCTGACACAAGAGGAGAGAGCTGCGGACGGACAAGACGTGTCGAGAGGGTGAGAGCATCAGACTGACCCCGGCCCTAGGCCGCAGTGAGACGGAGAGAGAGAGCCCTAGAGGGAAACCCTGTAGCCACCTCCGACCCACCCTCCGACCCGCTCCGACCCCACGCCCACGGAGCCAACCTGTCGGCCCTCCTACCCCCGGCCTACAATGAGCCGCAGCCCTCACTCGGAGTCTATAGAGGTTTGCAGACGACACCACCGTGGTGGGATGTATCTCGGGGGGGGACGAGGCGGCGTACAGGGATGAGGTAGAGCAACTGAGCAAGCTGTGCAAGGTTAACAACCTGCTGCTGAACAAGTCAAAGACCCAGGAAATCATCGTAGACTTCAGGAGGAAAAGGTCTGAAATCCAGCCCCTGCTCATCGACGGAGAGAGCGTGGAGAGAGTCTCAACCCTCCGATTCCTGGGACATCACATGCGGGATGACCTGACCTGGAAGGACAACACAAAAGGCACCATCAAGAGGGCACAACAGCGGCTATACACCCTGAGATGCCTCAGGAAGGAACACAGCAAGCAGGAGATACTGGTGACCTTTTACCGCGGCGCAGTGGAGAGCATCCTCACCTACGGCATCTGCAACTGGTTCTCCAGCTGCACAACAGCGGAGAGAAATGCGCTACAGAGAGTAGTGAGAACAGCACAGAAGATCACCGGCGCCCCCCTCCCCTCTCTGGAAGAGCTGTACAACACACGCTGTCTCAGGAAGGCCTCCAAGATCTCCAGGGACCCGACCCACCCTGGGCACGTACACTTTACCAGGCTGCCCTCGAAAAGGCGGTTCAGGACCCTGGCCGCTAAGACAAACAGACTGAAGAACAGCTTCTACCACAGGGCCGTCCAGGCCCTGAACACAGCAAAGACCTAAGTTCTGGGCCCTGGACAGTCTGGACGGATTGTATGGCAGCTGCTGGACTGAAAAAATCAGGTGTAGTGCTGAGGCAAAAACATTGTACAAACATTGTACATTTCAAGCCTGCAAACTGTGACACTTTAAATAATGTGAAACAATACTATTGTGCAATATGACAACTAGGGATGCTCCAATCTGGATTTTTGGGGCCGATACCGATCACTGATTTTTTTCCTCAAGATCAACCGATACCGATACCGATTTTTTTTTAAATACATAACTGTAGGCCTACTGACTGGATAGCCTACATATTTTTTGCTTTTTAGACAAAAGTTTTGATCCATTAGGCACCAAGCAAACGCAGACCCATTTTTATGGCATAGTAAAGGTCTGGCCTATCACCCAGTTAGGGCCTGAAGCCCAAGTCAGTCGATATGGCTGTATAAAAGACATCATAAACGTGGCCTTCATGGTTTACATACTGTTACGTCCTCCTATGTTTTCTGTTCAGTTATCTGTCTTCCCCAGGAAAAGGAAAAAAAAAAAAAAAAAAGTTTTTTGCGATCGGCCATTTTTGCCGATCACCGATCGAGTCATTTGGAGTGAAATCGGCCGATTTAAATCGGTGGCCGATAAATCGGAGCATCCCTAATGACAACCCTAGTCGTCTATCTGTACAGTATAGTACAGTGGATTGTGTACATAGCCTTTATTTATGTAAACCAGCTCCTTCCCTTCTTGTGATTTTTTTAAAAGTGTTTTTTTTTCTCCCTTTCCTAACACCAGGGGAGCCACCCCTCCTAAATTGTGTTGTTTGGTACCTGTACTGTAGCAATGACAATAAAGTCCATTCATTCATTCATTCATTCATTCATTCATATAG
Source organism: Nansenia antarctica (assembly GCF_963989245.1). Lineage (NCBI taxonomy): Eukaryota > Metazoa > Chordata > Actinopteri > Argentiniformes > Microstomatidae > Nansenia > Nansenia antarctica. The sequence goes on along the minus strand of NC_137689.1, from coordinate 24,677,804 downwards.
TCCCGGGAGACCTTAGAGGCCCGACTGAGCCTAAGTTGGACTCAGCACAGAAGATCACCGGCGCCCCCCTCCCCTCTCTGGAGGAGCTGTACAAAACACGCTGTCTCAGGAGGGCCTCCAAGATCTCCAAGGACCCGACCCACCCTGGGCACGTACACTTTGTCAAGCTGCCCTCGAACAGGAGGTACAGGACCCCGGCCGCTAAGACAAACAGACTGAAGAACAGCTTCTACCACAGGGCCGTCAAGGCCCTGAACACAGAAGTTCTGGGCCCAGGACAGTCCGGACGGATTGTATGGCAGCTAGTGCTGAGGCACAAACATGTACATTTTCAAGCCTGCAAACTGTGACACTTTAAAATAATGTGAAAAAATACTTTTTGTGCAATATGACAACCCTAGTTGACTATCTGTGCAGTATAGTACAGTGGATTGTGTACATAGCCTTTATTGATGTAAACCAGCTCCTTACCTTCTTGTGATTTTATGCATCTATGCTCTTTCTAAAATGTGTTTTCTTTTTCCTTTCCTAAACACCAGGGGAGCCACCCCTCCTAAATTTCGTTGTTTGGTACCTGTACTGTAGCAATGACAAATAAATAAAGTCCAGTCCAAACTCCTCTACTGAGAGGTGACCTTCATTAGACACGCCCGGGGAGCAGAGAAACGTACCTGACGCATCGAGAGGGTGCGAGCCGGTCTCTCCGGCAGTACAATTCTCTGGCCAAGAGGATTTATATGTTTTTTTCTGCCGCCAGTCCGACCCGGGGAGAGAGCCCGACAGCCACCGAGTGGAGCCGGCTAGACCCCCCCCCCCCCCAGCCCACACCGACGGAGCCACCCCGGGGCACAGACCCACCCTACCCAGGGTACCCTGCACGCAGTCCCAGCACTGGAGCCCCTGGTGGAGCCATACCCCCTCGGACACTTTAGATGGCAGACGGACATTTGAGTTAGCTTCATGCCCTGTACTCTTTTAAAAAATTATTTTGTATTAAATACACCGGTGAGACTGAACTGACACTCCCTGTTGCAGGTGTCTGTTCCAACCCTGGTTGTGCTTGATATATCCAGTCCTAAGTAGTGGATACGTGTGTGTGTGTGTGTGTGTGTTGTGCACCTGAAGTAGTCATAGGAGAACTCCTCCAGTGTGTAGGGCTTGACCCTGTCCTCACTCTCGGCCTGGCTGAGCTGTGTCAGAGCTGTGTCGGCGGACTCTCTCCTCTGAGCTGGAGTCATCGTCACCAGAGACTATGGAGCAGGGAGAGAGAGGTGGAGCAGGGAGAGAGAGAGAGAGGTGGAGCAGGGAGAGAGAGGTGGAGCAGGGAGAGAGAGGTGGAGCAGAGAGAGAGAGGTGGAGCAGGGAGAGAGAGGTGGAGCAGAGAGAGAGAGGTGGAGCAGAGAGAGAGAGGTGGAGCAGAGAGAGAGAGGTGGAGCAGGGAGAGAGAGGTGGAGCAGGGAGAGAGAGGTGGAGCAGAGAGAGAGGTGGAGCAGAGAGAGAGAGGTGGAGCAGAGAGAGAGAGGTGGAGCAGGGAGAGAGAGGTGGAGCAGGGAGAGGTGGAGCAGGGAGAGGTGGAGCAGGGAGAGAGAGGTGGAGCAGAGAGAGAGAGGTGGAGCAGGGAGAGGTGGAGCAGGGAGAGAGAGGTGGAGCAGAGAGAGAGAGGTGGAGCAGGGAGAGGTGGAGCAGGGAGAGAGAGGTGGAGCAGGGAGAGAGAGGTGGAGCAGGGAGAGAGAGGTGGAGCAGAGAGAGAGAGGTGGAGCCGGGAGAGAGAGGTGGAGCAGGAGGGGTTGGAGTTGACCAAAAAACCACAGAGAAATGGATCGAGACACAAGAGCGAGAGACACATACAGTACATGATAAAGCCACACACACATCCAATGTCTGATGTCACGGTCACTCACCACAATGTCGTACTGCGGCCTGGTGACAGAGGGCAGCACATAAACACACTCGGCAGGGAAGTCGCCCCTGTGCTTGGTCCTGTCGTTGACCCCGTGAGCCCAGCCTGAGGTCATGACCTGCTCCCCCGAGTGCTCGTCCAAGACGATCAGGTCACCTTTACAGAAGCTTAGGAAGGTCATGTCCTCGTCCGCTACACAAGAGAACACACACACACACACACACACACTATTACACTGAGAAACGCCTTCATTCAACAAAGACAACACAACACACGCTTTAATATGAACACATTCTCAGTCAACATTGTGGAGACAAGCGGAATCGCGTATCGTAACCGAAATGTGCCGATATTCAGACTGTACTCTGGGGATGTGCTACAATGAAAACAGCGATACAAACATAGTCAAACATCTAGCCCCAGTTGGACGTCTTGTTGCTGTTTTGAGAAACACGGCCTGGTCTTCATTGGTCAAATGTGACAGTTGGGTTCCCGGGTTTCACCAGCTGCTGTCAGAAAATGGTCTCCTGGGGCGTAGCGGACTAAGTGTTGACCACGTAACCGCAGGGTTCCTGGTTCGATTCCGGCCACGGACATATCCTGCATGTCATCCCTTCTCTCTCTCTCACCCATCCTTCCTGTCTGTCTCTATTCTCCTCTCTCTCACCCATCCTTCCTGTCTGTCTCTATTCTCCTCTCTCTCACCCATCCTTCCTGTCAAATCTCTACTGTCTCTATCTATCATATAAAAATATGAGTGGGACTGCCCCACTCAGAAAAAAAGAAGAAAAAAAAAGAAAATGGTCTCCTACCAGGGTTGGGGTTGTCCAGCAGAGCCACCACAAACTTTGACCTCTTCCTGAGTCCGTCCAGGAAGGTGACAACCAGGTCACGGATGTCCTCCGCGTTGTTGGAGGTGAAGGTGTACTCGTCTCCTTTGATGGTGGCGAGGGAGAAGCTCTGGCCCTGCAGCTTGCCTCCTCTGTGGGGAAAGCGAAGCGTGCCATTGGATGATTACGAGGACCACGATGGAACACAGTCAGTAGACTTGCATTGTGTTTTTAATCCTTCGGTAGTTTTCAATGTGTGTTGTTGAACTCATATGGCTGAGGCAACTCTGTGTGCATTTTAAATGTGTTAAATAAAGTCATCTTTTTTTTATTTCTTATCTAATGATCCATTCTTCTAATGATTCCTTATCTGCTAATGATTCCTTATCTTCTAATGATTCCATTCCAATATGACATTTTGTAATACTGTATAAATGATGTCATTAAAAATAATTATACAATATCGACTGTACCTGCTACTGGACACAGCAGTGATCTCTGGGAAAGAGAGTTCCAGAAGGACTTGCTCCTGCTCATCCACAAAGTAAACCCCGGTCCAGTTCACTGCCACGATGACCTCATTCTTTGGCAGGCTGGGCCCTGGGGTGAGAAGGAGGCAGCAGGGTTGTAAATGTGTGTCAGAGGAGGCTGGTGGAGGTGGAAATCAGACGATGGGCTCATTGTAATGCATTATTATAATAATAATAATACATTCGACTTTTATAGTGCTTTTCTAGACACTCAAAGACGCTTTACAAACTGAAAAGATCCAGTAGTAAAATAAAAAGAAACAAAAACAAATAGATAAAAGAAAGTATAGGCGAAAGTATAATTAATTTTTAGATGACTAAATCTAAACCTAAGTGTCTTTGTAGGACAATCTACTCTGTATACTGCAATTACACCTAGATATTTCGGGCAGAGAAGCGGCGAACAAGCAACGCCAGCGTCCTCTCTCGACCGGCATTTTCTTACCGATTTTTTTACATATGGAATGGTATCAAACACCATTCCTCATTCCATTCCATGCATTACAATGAGCCAGACCTCCACCAGCCTCCACTCGTCTACCTACATGAGTGATGTGTCGAACAATTGTGTCAAACTCTCTTGATAAGGACGGCATGCACTTTGTGTCTATGGGACAGCTATTGTGTGTCTTGTGACTGTTTTTAACGAGTACCACGCAAAGCAAATCCCTTCTTGCATTCTTGGCTTGTCAATAACGTCTTCGGATTCAGACTCTTGACCCACCTGAGAACTTGAAGGCCTCATAGAAGCGTGAGAAGAGTAACGGCCACTTGAAACGAGCAAAGTCCACCACGTCCTCTTTCACCTTCTGAGGCTCTGTCCTCTTCTGGGTGGAGACTCCCTGTGGGGGTGCAGGCAGAGAGAGAGAGAGAGAGAGAGAGAGAGAGGTTCACAACCTGAGAAGCGAACTTGTGAGCTTAGAATTATAAGGTTCTATCTCCGTTTAGGGTAGTTCAGAGATATTGAGCATCAAAGTTTTTACATTCCATTATGTTTTGTGAGATGGAACCTTAGTATTTTATTAATTACTAACAAAAAAAAAATACATTTTAAAAATAACACCACACAGGTATTAATAAACACCTAATAAAAAAACTCGATTTTGACAAAAATGGAGATCGAACCTTATAATTCTAACATCACAAACTGCTTCTCATGTACTGTATGTGTGCACTTTACTCCAGTGGAGGCTGGTGGAGGTAGAAATGGGAAGACAGGTTCATTGTAATGCGTGGAGTGGAATTAGGAACAGTATCAAACGCTTGTGTTTGTCCATTCCACAAGTGTTTGATACCATTCCTTTGTCCTCTGATTTCTACCTCCTCCACCCCCCCCCTGTTCTACTCATAGAACAAACCATGTTGTGAACGCACCAGAGAGGCCATAGGATTAGGAGCTTTTCGTTGGAGAGTGACAGTGCCTAAAATGAATGCCAATCATTGGGAATCAACCCTTCTGTGTACAGCAACGTACATTGAAGTGAGTTTCAGTATAGATGGTCCCAGCAAGAATTGAACCCCAAACCTAAGCGTTGTTAGCACCACGCTCTACAAACCGAACCACATACCCTTCTGTGGGCGGCCATGACGAGCTGGGCCCACTTGTCGGCGGTCTTGGCGGAGGTGACCTCACGGTCGGGGATGTAGGAGGGGATGAGGCCGAGGAGACGCTCCGGAAGGATCTCTGAGCCGTAGTCCACATAGTACTGCTGGGACGCCAGCTCTGCCAGGTCCTCCTCCTGAGAGAGAGAGAGAGAGATTGTGTGTGGGTGGTGCGTGTGCGGATGTGCGGGTGGAGTGTGTGTGTGTGTGTGTGTGTGTGTGTGTGTGTGTGTGGATGGGTGTTGGTGTGTGTGTGTGTGTGCGTGTGCATGCGTGCGTGCATGTATGTGGGTGTGTGTGTGTGGGTGTGTGTGTGTGTGTGGGTGGGAGGAATGGAGAGAAGAGAGAAGAGAGAAGAGAAATCAAACAGTATTATATATAAATATATACATAGTCTTATATTATTATATTAGATTAGATTACATTTAGTCATTGAAGCATAAAATCTATCTAAATAAAATGACATCTGGCATTGTCAGGTGTAGATGAGAAACAAATCAGACAAATCATCCATCACTCACCCTCAACACCCCTCCATCCTCACCTCTCACCTCTCACCCCCCCCACCGCCCCTCCCCCATCACTCACCCTCTCACAGCGGTACTCCCCGAACTTCACCCCTCTGACGACCTGCTGGTAGATGAGGTTGCTGGCCACGCTGTCCTGGGCCGGGTCGTGCCAGGGCGTGAAGATCTCCTTCCTGAAGAACAGCCTCCAGGGGGCGTTCCTCTCCTGGGCGCCCTGCTCCTTGGCGTACTGCTCACACTGGGACACGGCGTCCATCACGTGGTCACTGCCGCTGCCCAGAGACGACACCTGGAGGGTTGGTGGGAGGAGTCACAGGAGGGTTGGTGGGAGGAGTCACAGGAGGGTTGGTGGGAGGAGTCACAGGAGGGTTGGTGGGAGGAGTCACAGGAGGGTTGGTGGGAGGAGTCACAGTAGGGTTGGTGGGAGGAGTCACAGGAGGGTTGGTGGGAGGAGTCACAGGAGGGTTGTGGGAGGAGTCACAGGAGGGTTGGTGGGAGGAGGAACAGGAGGGTTGGTGGGAGGAGTCACAGGAGGGTTGGTGGGAGGAGTTACAGGGCAACAAGTTTTTACGATTACAGTTCAACATGCTCTCAGTCATTCGACTGATCAAGAATGTGCATGTCACATGTGTGTGTATATATATATAATAATAAATGATATGCCATTTAGCTGATGCTTTTATCCAAAGCGACTTACATTGCAGTGACAGTATACATTTTTAGTATATATGGTCCCAACGGGAATCGAACTCACAATCTAAGCATTGTTAGCGCCATGCTCTACCAACTGAGCCACACTGCACTGGGACTATGTTGTGTAGAAGTATGCGTACTGGATGCGTGCAAGCGCATTATGCGTATGCGTGAGTAAATACTTGACGTGGGTCAATGTCTTTTTGTCAGCAAGGCAGAGATAGTGGAAGGGAGTCTGTGTATGTGCAGTATACAGTATCTATGCATGTACAGTATGTGTGTGTGTGTGTGTGTGTGTGTGTGTGTGTGTGTACCTTGTCAAACAGGGCGATGTAGAGGGAGAAGCCGAAGCGGTCTTGGAGGCTGATCTTGTCCGCCAGAGCGTTGCACAGCTCGCTGGCCGTGGTGGCGGAGTCCGTGAGCAGGGTCTTAGTGGTGCCGTCCATGAAGGTCACTGGCAGCATGATGGGCTTCTTTGACTTGGTGGCCTGAGGGCACAAGACATGCTGGTTCAAGACTCCTGCTTTCTGTGTGTCACTTTATTGTGTCACTTTTTGTCACTTTTGATGACTTCTTATTGAATTGTTGTCGCTGCTTCTGTTGTTGAGGGTGGAGCAAGATCCCAGAACATTTCACTTTGTTAGTTACAACTGTACACGATATCAGTGACCAATACAATTGGATTTGATTTGACCGAATCTCTCTCCCTCTCTCTCTCTCTCTCTCTCTCTCTCTCGCATAGATGTCACAGATGTAAACTGTTACACTAAGAGGACATGGTACTCATCATATATCTATTTATCTATCTATCTATCTATCTATCTATCCATCTATATCTATATCTCTATATACAAGGGCTAAGGCGCCGGCAGGGCTAACTCCTGCTTGATTTCCAAATCGCCTCTGCTACACAAACAGGTTCCGGACTAACTTTGCAAGTACCTGAAGTTCAAGCCAAGATGGCGGCTGGGTTCTGGTGAGGTTCACAAACGTCCTCCTCAACCTCTCCTCACAGTACGGAGCATAGCCGGGAGGACCGCTGTTCATGAACGTGCGCAAATACTAGAGGGAGAGAGAGAGCAAGAAAGACATGAATGAATAGATCTGGCCCTAAACAGTTGGTTATTGAAGTATTCTATTCAATAAACAATGAATGTATAAGAAACAATATATGAAGCCAGCCTTGTCATACTTTGACAAACTTCTCGGAGGGAGCGAAGCAGCCGACGCAGAGCGAGAGCAGGATCCAGCCTCGGGCGTGGCTGCTCTTGGAGGGGTTCTGGGTCAGCTGCTTACAGATCTGACAGTAGATCTCGTCCCTGTGACGGACACAAGAGCAGGCCAATCACAGCGGTCAGAAGAAGAACTAGAAAACTCTCTTTAGCGAGAGGTTCTACCCTCCCCTGGTCCTGGAGAGGTTCTACCCTCCCCTGGTCCTGGAGAGGTTCTACCCTCCCCTGGTCCTGGAGAGGTTCTACCCTCCCCTGGTCCTGGAGAGGTTCTACCCTCCCCTGGTCCTGGAGAGGTTCTACCCTCCCCTGGTCCTGGAGAGGTTCTACCCTCCCCTGGTCCTGGAGAGGTTCTACCCTCCCCTGGTCCTGGAGAGCCACTGGCTGCAGTGGAGGCGGGTGGAGGTAGAAATCAGAGGATGGGCTCATTATAATGGATGGAACAGATGAAAGGTATCGATAATGGTACACACAAATCTCAAAAGTCTTTCCTTTTTTCCCGCTTCATTCTCTAAACACATTGGAGGAGAAAGTCTGAGGTCCCTCCCCCTCTGGCCTTCTCCTCCAATGCGTTTTTGAGAAGGAGGCAAGGACAGAGGAAAAAAGACTTTTGAGATTCAACCAGGAGCTCTCCAGGAGTAGGAGGGTTTGTGTTGGTGACCTAGTTAGTTGGTTATAAACAAAATGGATTTAAAGTGTATTTCTTTGACTATAATCTAGGTGGGGGTCACGCTGCTCTGCTATGGTCTGTCATGTTTAGACAGTCTAGCTGGCATTTCGGTGTCCCTTATCTGGCTCCCAGGGGGGACCGAACTTGGGTCTCTTGCAAATGGAATGGTAAATGGACTGCACTTATATAGCGCCTTTATCCAAAGCGCTTTACAACAGCCTCTCATTCACCCATTCACACACACATTCACACACCAATGGCGGCAAGCTACCATGCAAGGCGCCGGCCCGCTCACTGGGAGCAATTTGGGGTTCAGTGTCTTGCCCAAGGACACTTCGACATGTGGCCAGCCGCGGCTCGAACCGCCGATCTGCCAACCTTGCGATTATTAGACGGTGACTCTCTACCTCCTGCGCCACAGCTGGTCAGAGGGAGATGTTTAATATATAACAACTGTGATGTTGTGAGTATTTAAACCATCCTTGTTAGGTGTGTGATTGTCTAATGCTGATCTCAGATGAGAGAAGACGTTCATTTCGTATGCAGTCCCTTCTGTTGAATAAAGTCATCCTGAGTAATTCATCATTACGACCTGTGTTG
>NC_137689.1:24651723-24661723 GCF_963989245.1 Nansenia antarctica | reverse complement strand
ACCAATACACAACACACACATGTCAACAATACACAACACACACATGTCAACAATACACAACACACACATGTCAACAATACACAACACACATGTCAACAATACACAACACACACATGTCAACAATACATAACACACACATGTCAACAGTACACAACATACACATGTCAACAATACACAACACACACACATCAACAATACACACATGTCAACAATACACAATACACACATGTCAACAATACACACGTCAACAATACACACATGTCAACAATACACAATACACACGTCAACAATACACAATACACACACGTCAACAATACACAATACACACATGTCAACAATACACAACACACACATGTCAACAATACACACGTCAACAAGACACAACACACACATGTCAACAATACACAACACACACATGTCAATAATACACAATACACACACGTCAACAATACACACATGTCAACAATACACAATACACACACGTCAACAATACACACATGTCAACAATACACAATACACACATGTCAACAATACACAATACACACACGTCAACAATACACCCGTCAACAATACACACATGTCAACAATACACAATACACACACGTCAACAATACACAATACACACATGTCAACAATACACACACGTCAACAATACACAATACACACACGTCAACAATACACACACGTCAACAATACACCCGTCAACAATACACCCGTCAACATTACACACGTCAACAATACACACATGTCAACAATACACACACGTCAACAATACACACGTCAACAATACACACATGTCAACATGTATCCAACATGTATCCTACACTACACAGGTAGGGCAGGAGGGGAGGCTGGTGGAGGTTATATTCAGAGGCTCATTGTAACTCATGGAACGAGGTACAGTATCAAACATTTCGAGCCCCAGCAGCGTTCCCTGATAGGGATATACATACATACGTAAACCATACACATGCAAGCATATACACTCACACTGGCAAGCATTTACACTCACACTGGCAAGCATATACACTCACACTGGCAAGCATATACACTCACTCACACTGGCAAGCATATACACTCACACTGGCAAGCATATTCGGTTGTTAAGTCTGACGTCAAACGTGACGTTTAACAATTTCCGGGTCCAAACCAGAAATTCCCTGCACCAGAGTACCAGTGTACTAAAGCTGTAGAATGACAGTTCAATCGGTTTTTTGACTCGGATCTATTCATACAACAAGGGACACAGCACTTTCCCATTTTTCCCATATTTATCAGCGTCTTTGAGCCTCGGAAAAGCGCTATATAAATATAATGAATTATTATTATTACTGAGGCATTTTCGAAGAGAGCGCCTCAGCCAACTTTGGACCCGGAAACACGTCACGACTTAACAACCAAATACACTCACACTGGCAAGCATATACACCCACACTGGCAAGCATATACACTCACACTGACAAGCATATACACTCACACTGGCAAGCATATACACTCACACTGGCAAGCATATACACTCACACTGGCAAGCATATACACTCACACTGGCAGCATATACACTCACACTGACAAGCATATACACTCACACTGGCAAGCATATACACTCACACTGGCAAGCATATACACTCACACTGGCAAGCATATACACTCACACTGGCAGCATATACACTCACACTGACAAGCATATACACTCACACTGGCAAGCATATACACTCACACTGGCAGCATATACACTCACACTGACAAGCATATACACTCACACTGGCAAGCATATACACTCACACTGGCAAGCATATACACTCACACTGGCAAGCATATACACTCACACTGGCAAGCATATACACTCACACTGGCAAGCATATACACTCACACTGGCAAGCATATACACTCACACTGGCAAGCATATACACTCACACTGGCAAGCATATACACTCACACTGGCAAGCATATACACTCACACTGGCAAGCATATACACTCACACTGGCAAGCATATACACTCACACTGACAAGCATATACACTCACACTGGCAGCATATACACTCACACTTGCAAGCTCAGTTCCAAAAAAAGAGTGTATACTAAATTCCACGTTCTCTTACAATATAGGCTACTGTCTGCATTCAGACACATACTGTACATTTAACATACAGGGAACACAAACATAAAGCAGATACACACATGATACAAGCATGTACGGTATACATGTATGTACAGTATGCTGCATGGATCTGCATCAAGGCAAGAAATACATACTGAAGCACATTAATCTTGCACAATATAGAAAGAACTAAAAACATCACAAGAACTAAAAACATCAACAAGTCCTGAGATACGACAGCTCTCTCTCACTCTCCCCCCCCTCTCTCCCCCCTCTCACTCCCTCCTTCTCACTCCCTCCCTGCAGTCTTTTATTGATCACGTTGCTTTAGAAAATGATTTGACAGGACAACTAAGACTTTGAAGTGTGTTCTCAAGCATAATTCCTCTCCCCTCTCCTTCCTTTTGTTTATTACCCTCCCCACCTCTCTCTCTCTCCCTCCCTACCTTCCTCTCTCCGTCTAAAACCCCCCCCTCTCTCTAGTGTATGTCCTCTCCTTCACCACTACTGTCAATTTGCTGTGAGGTTACAGAGGAACGGTCAGAGAGCCTTCACCCCTCCCTGTACACACACACTACCAGACACACTAGGCTCAGAAACGTGTTTCCATGCAACGCAGTGACTCTCCGTTGCTAATGATACAGCCGTTCATCTACTAAAAAGAACCAGAGCTGTTTTACTCTTGAGTTTCTGATGACTAAACCCCCCCACCCCACCCCCACCCCCCCCACACACACACACACACACACACACACACACACACACACACACAGACTTCCTGAGAGCAGTACCACAGTATCACCGCTCGGGGGTGCTGTTTTCACTGAGACACTGTTTCCCAAATGATATTTCAGGGGGAGTCTGAAGTCCTAACCATTGTTTTGTTCATAACAAAATTCAGAGAGAGGGAGAAAGTGTATTCTTTGATGGATTCTCGTTAAATACGTTCTGTTTGATGCACAGGGAGGATGAAGGGCGGTACCACGGAAGGAGCGGCCATTGTTTACCTTGGGAGGAGGAGTGGTAGATGGGAGATAGCCACACAGAAACTGAAGCCAGGAATCAGACAAAGACAAAGACAAAGACAAAGAGAGGACGAGGAGGATTGAGAGATGGAACGCGGGGGGGAAGTGGGTTGCTGAACTGCACACCCTAGGGTTAGGGTTAGGGTTAGCATTTCATTACACTGTATCCTGTATATGGTGGAAATGACCATTAAAATGTGATTTGATTTGATTTCGCCATGCCCTAATCATGCAATATGAGTGAGGAGAAAATAAGGAAGTGATCACACCTGACTGACATCATGACTGGGAGACAGGTAGCCCCTGGCTACGCAGGGTCATGAAAAGGTTGATGGTAAATGGGATCCTTGGGATGACCCTCCTTTGAACCTTAAATCTAATCCTAACGTTAAGCCCCTATCCTAACCTTAATCCAACCCTAACCTTAACCTTACCTTAACCGTTTTAAATCTCAACTTCTATAGGGTGACATCAGAGTTGGGGCAGGGTCATCCCAAGCATCCCACTTAGCATTTACCGTCACAAAAAAGACCATGACCTCCTCTGTCACATATCGCTTCAGCATTTGGTGTTCTCTGATTGGTCAGTGGAGTGACTGGGGCCACTGAAAGCTAAACTCCGCCCCCAGCAGACACAACAAGGTCTCTTACCATGGCCACGTCTGCCTGGAAGATCTGCTTGATGAACTTGTTCCTGGAGGAGTGGACCAGCTGGATGATGTCAGTGTGGAGGCTGTCTCTGTTCTTCTCCAGAAAGCCTGGAGAAAAGAGATAACAAGAGATAATAATAATAATAATAATAATACATTAGACGCTTTACAAATTGAAAAGATTGAGTAGTAATAATAAAAAGAAACAAAAGGTAAATAGAAGAAAGTATAGGGGCCTAATTAAGGTAGTGCTGGGGACACATGGGAAGGGGAGGGGGAGAGGGTTAACTGGTGAAGGTGAGCTTGAAGAGGTGGGTGTTGAGGGCCTGTTGAAATGTTGGAAGGGTGTTGGCCTGTCTGATGTGGTTGGGGAGGGCGTTCCAAAGGGACGGGGCCTGGGCTGAAAAGGCCCTATCACCCCAGGTCCGGAGCTTGATGAATAAAAAGATCGATTTTCTCATTCAACTGTCAGCTAATTAATTCATAGGTTAGGCCTTATCCACATTTTCTTATTCATGATATTACTTCAAATGTAATCATGATATATATACAGTACAATAATATTGTTCACTGCTGAAGTTTGGTGGAGACATGCCGATGTGAAACAGACTGAACTGCAACACGTATGGCTGCTGTTGTTGATAGTCTGGTGAAACAAAGAGGCATGTTTGGAATGCTAGACGTGCTCTGCCTTGCAAAAAGACGGACACTGCGCTTAGTCGTTATGCACATATCTGGAGTTTTAAGCACTTACATACTTTCTGTAAGGGAACAATATCACCATATGCTCTATGACGATATTGGATACTATCTCATATTGGTCCAACCCTAGTGTAGTTCATGTATTGGTATATTGCAGCGGAGGCTGGTGGAGATAGAAATCAGAGGATGGGGGCTCAGGAGGTAGAGCCGGAGTTTAATGATCGCAAGGTTGGTGGTTCGGCGGTTCGAACCCCGGCTGACCACATGTCGAGGTGTCCTTGAGCAAGGCACTGAACCCCTATTTGCTCCAGGGTCGGCGTCTATGGCGGACTCCTTGCCTAGAGCATAAAATACCAAATTCCAATTGACTGACAAGTTGATTGCATGGCAATAAAACTATATATATATATATTTTTTAAATAATGCGTGTGTGTTTGACACCATTCCTCATTCCATTCCATGCATTACACTGAGCCCATCCTCCGATTTCTACCTCCACCAGCCTCCCCTGTTATATCTGTACCTCTGGCCTCATAGTACACCACGCCAGCAAAGTGTTGGATCCCAAACCGAGTCTCATAGCTGTTCTTGGGGGGAATGTAGTTGTTGTTGAGTTTGTGCTGGGAGTTGAGTTTATTCAGCATGGTGGCATCTGTTCCCTGTGAGACAAACAAAAGAGACATACAGCCATTTAGGAGTATGGCCTGTAAGACGCACAACCCCCCCCTGCTCAAAGGACTCCAAGGTATCATCGTTATTTCAAACCCCCAGATCCTAGTTCCGAAATCCAAGGCCCTGACCCTCTCTAAACCGTACTTCACACTACAAAGCCTGCTGTAGCTGAGCCCAGCTGAGCTGTACTGGGCTGGGCTGGATCCACATCCACCATAGTTGCCATAAGTGTTCTGGAAAGGACAATGGGAAAAGAAAATACCTGAGCCAGCCCAGCACGGTCTGGCCCTGTAAGTGTGTAAAGCCGCTGACTCTACCTTGGGGAACTTGCTCTCCTCGTCGATGAGGGAGATGATGTTCATGGGCTTGTTGGCGATCATGTCCAGAGCGTCCTGGTTGTCAGTGAACTCGATGTGCTGCCAGTTGATGTCCTCCAGGTTGTACTCCTCCTGCTCCAGCTTGAACACGTGGCGCACAAAGAACTGCTGCAGGTTTTCGTTGGCGAAGTTGATGCACAGCTGCTCGAAACTATGGGGGGGGGGGAGACACACAGGGAGTGGTAGGCAATGAACATGTGTGTTGTGTGGGAGGTGGGAGTTACCTGATTTCAAAAGAGTGAAAATACCACCGCTCATCCGTAATCAGACATTGCTGAGCTGCTGGAGCTGAAGAGTATTGTTGTGGGATATAATTGATTCTTAATAGATTTAGTAGAACTTATAAAGCACAAAGAGCTTAGATCAATTGGCCTTTTATTAAGCAAAGTTACATGAGCGCAGAGAGAAATTAGCAGACCAATAAGCAAGAAAGCAAAAGTCCAAAAGCAAAAAGCCCCCAACGTTGGGCGGGACTCATATTTATAGAACTGTCCTTGGTCATGAGGTCACTATTCTTGGGAACCAATCATATTATACAAATCTGTGATTACACAAGTTATGGGCCCTGTCCACAGTCAGAATGATTCACTGCGCCACAGATCTTGGCCCATCCCTTACAGGAAGGAAATGGGCCTTCTTTGAGTGCTAGATTCGCCAAACTGTAGAGGGACTTCAATTCTCAGTATACAATGATATAAACTACATCAGTATCAATAGAGTGCAAAGGTTGTGCAGCATCCGCACACTCAAACACTGTGCAAAAAAACTGCGTTTATTGCGAGCTTTCGGTCACAGACCTTCTTCAAGCATCGCCAGTTACTTGATTGAAAATATATATTTTAAAACCTGTGCACACTCATGTTGTCTACTGTACTCAATATTCTACTGTTGAGTAATGCACATGTACATGGGGAGGCTGGTGGAGGTAGAAATCGAAGGATGGAGTCATTGTTATGCATGGAATGGAATAGTAAGTAAGTAAGTAAGTAAGTAAAACTTTATTTATATAGCGCCTTTCACAGAACGGATGCACAGGGTGCTTTACATAAAAAATAAGAAAAGTGCAATCAAAACATCAATGATCAAAAACAAAAAAAGGGGACAACATAAACAGAACATAAACAGGAACAATAAGGTGGCTATAAGTGACTACCGGCCTGCCTGAACAGATGCGTCTTTAATTGCCGCTTAAAAATGAGTTCTGGGGCGCTTAGGTGGCGTAGCGGGTTAAGCGTTGACCATGTAACCGCAGGGTCCCCGGTTCGATTCCGGCCGGGGACATGTCTTGCAGGTCATCCCTCCTCTCTCTCTCACCCATCCTTCCTGTCTAAATCTCTACTGTATCTGTCAATAAAATGAAAAATATGAGTGGGACTGCCCACAAAAAAAAGCCTCCCCTGCGCCTGCACACCGTTCTGACCTGTGGACTCACCTGTTGACCATGAAGTTCTCAAAGCCGAAGATGTCCAGCAGGCCGATGGACCTCCGCACGGCCGGACTCTCACAGGAGGGCGGTCTGAAGATGGCAGCGTTGATCTTGTCCACGATCCAAACAAACAACCTGCCGTAGATCCCCTGAGGGTGGATGTAGAGAAGCCAAATAAGCCAAGAGTACCAAGCTTTTCACCTTTGACCTCTCCTAAAGGAGGTCGCAGAGAAAAGAGGGCAGGAGGGGGTTGAAAGGTCCCAACCTTTACGAAGGCGTCCCTGACGTCCAGGCCCTGCTCCATACTGAGGGGGGTGGAGACACTCTCGCCCCTCGTGATCAGGGTCCGTGTGGTCAGACACACCATCACATCCTTTGGGTCCACCTACACAATGACACAATGTTATGAAATATACTGTAGTATCAGTGGAGGCTGGTGTAGGTAGAACAGGCTCATTGGAATACATGGAATGGAATGACACAAGTGTTTGATACCATTCCTAATTCCATTCCATGCCTTCCAATGAGCCTGTCCTCTGATTTCTATCTTCACCAGCCTCCACCTCAATGACGTGCAGTAATGTTGTAACTGTTCTATACAGAACAGCAACACAACACTTAATACAGCAAACAGCAGGGGGGTATACCATCAACGTCACTAAAGGAAAATCCAGGCTATTCTCGTGAGAATAATCTGGATTTTCCTATAGCAACATTGATGGAATACCCCCCAGATTTAGAGCAGCTTGCCCAAAGCAGGGATCGAACTCACAACCTTCTGTTCACCAACAACCCAGCCAGCTATTTCCCCAAGAGCGTTGTCTCTTGGTGGAGATGCTAATGGACCTTACACAGGGTTGTCACCACACAGAGAACACGTCCTTGTTCTTTTAGAGTGAATGCATCGTCTTTATTTAATCTCCTCCATTGTGTTTGATTGTGTCCCCCCTCAGAGATACGACTGGACGACGTGTATTTATGTATTTATTTAAATAGTAAATAGTAAATAGTAATTTAAAGGTCTATACTGTAGTATATTGCAGGGGGGGCTGGTGGGCTAATTGTAAACACATGGAATTGCAATCATATACGAAACACTCTACAAGCACACACGTGTTTGATACCATTCCTCATTCCTTTCCATGCATTACAATGCCCGTCCTCCAATTTCTACCTCCAACAGCCCCCACTGGTATATTGGCATTCACCTATACAAAGAGATTGCACAGTATTCTCAATACCCACCTCCATCAGTGATGCTGCTGTAGCCAGGTCAGGCGATCGCACCACCACACAGGCATCTAGATTGTCATAAGTACGAGCTGTGAGTGTGTGTGTGTGTGTGTGTGTGTGTGTGTGTGTGTGTGTGTGTGTGTGTGTGCGTGTGTGAGTGTGTGTGTGTGTGTGTGTGTGTGTGTGTATAAAGAGGGGGGAGGAACAAGTTAGTTACCTGCAGAAGGTGCCTGTAGCTAGAACACGTTATCGTAACTTCTTTAACCTACATCACAGTTAGGTCTGATAAAAAGCAAAGAACAAGAAATCCAGATGAACATGAACACCTGCGAGACTCTTAGCGTCTAGCATGGATAAAGGAGCTAACCAGAAATACCCTTCAATTATTTATTGCAAGGTCAAGAATGGACGTGTCTCTGTGTTTGCCATGACGCTGTAGAAAACCGCTCTTGACCTCTTCTGCAATGCAATAAATAATGAAAGAGTATTTGTAGTGAGTGCATTTTTTAAGAATTTCCTTTGAGTTATTTGAACTCTGTAACGGAAGGAGATCGAGTTGAGCCCGCCTTTCTTAAACTTTAAAGGAGGTAACCTACACTCCCCTCTGCAAACCACTCACACCCACCAGTATCACTCTACTTAACACAAGAACAGCCGTGCCTTTTTAACCTACTAAAAGAGCCGCCTCTTTTTCAATGCTAAGCTGCTATTTACACACAACGACCACTAGTTGGCCACTTGTAAATTAGCCAGCTTCCTACACAGAAAAACGGCGAA
Source organism: Nansenia antarctica (assembly GCF_963989245.1). NCBI lineage: Eukaryota > Metazoa > Chordata > Actinopteri > Argentiniformes > Microstomatidae > Nansenia > Nansenia antarctica. The sequence continues at coordinate 24,652,763 of NC_137689.1, read as the reverse complement.
ATAGCTTTATATTAGCTTATCCTGATGTGATTTTGAAAATGTAAGGATACTGGGTGGTAGAAAGCACATATCAAGGAAAAGTCATGAAAGGAGGCTCCTGAAATTTGATCGAGTGCAAAGATATAACATTTTTTTTTACTCACAAATACATGTATTTGTGTTTCTGGGGAGGCTGGTGGATGTAGAAATCGCAGGACGGGTTCAATATAAACCAAGGAATGGAATATGGAATGGCATGTGTGTTTGATACCATTCCTCATTCCATTCCATGCATTACAATGACTGTTTGTGATTGTCGTCATGTGTGCCAAGGTTTGCCTCTAGGTATGCTCAAAACAATTTATTTATTTATGAATCATAAATCCTTTATTTTAATTAAATTAATAATGTATAAATTAATTAATAATTTATTTTATTCGAAGGCTTTAAATATGTCAGATATAAATATATCACTGACTGATAGCGGTTGTAGAGTACAGGTATGGTACAGTACAGTGTGTCTGTGTGTGCGTGCGTGCGTATGTGTGTGTGTGTGTGTGTGTGTGTGTGTGTGTGTGTGTGTGTGTGTGCGTACTGCCAGTACCACTGCCTTACCCTCGTAGCGGAGGTTGCCCATGTGGAGGATGGCAGCCAGCAGTTTGGAGATCTCCCAGGTCTCTGTGTGGGTGAACATCAGAACCTTCATGGCTGACAGGATGCTGGAGTACTCCTTCAGGTCGTCACGGCCGTCACACGTTGTACAGTTACCCTGGGGAGGGACACGGCAACATACGCACAGTATTACTATGTACTGCAAACAGGCATTTACAGACACACACACACACACACACACACTCACTCACATGTACAGCAGCTACATGCTTTTAAACTGATATTGACCCTAACCCTAAACTAACCCTAACCCACATATTGTGGACTAACATGCACATGCACATGCACATGCACACGCATACATCTCTCTCTCTCTCCTCTCCCTCTCTCTCTCTCTCTCTCTCTCTCTCTCTCTCTCTCTCTCTCTCTCTCTTCTCCCCTCTCTCTCT